>NC_082690.1:17792823-18010323 GCF_949987515.2 Delphinus delphis
GGGGCTGGGGCGGGCAGGCGGCTGATGCCGGGCAGGAGGGTCTCGGAGGAGCCGGGTCGCGCAGGGGGGCTGCTGGGTGGGTGGAGCGTGGCCCGCGGGGTGGCGGGCTGAGCGAGACAGGGGATCCATCATCCCCGGGCCTAATCCGTGGATACCGATAAGCTGCCAATTGCGCCGCCGTTTCGGAGCTGCCGGTTCATGCATTTAGGGAGTGTGGCGGCGCATCGGGGAAGCGCTCCCGGCCCCCCACCCCCACCCCCGCCTCCTTTCTGTCTGTTCTCCGGAAGGAGATGATGCATCTGGTGGAGGCCAAGGGCCACCGCTGACTTCTGCGGGAAGGGAAAGGAACACTGGCCGGCTTCAGCGTGGCTGAGGGACCTGCGGGGATGGATCTGGCCTGGGCCGGCCCGCGGGAGACCGGGCTGGCTGGCTGGCATGAGAATGGCACCTGCTTGGAGGATGAATCTCCGAGGGAAAGGTTTCTGCATCAAGCCCCTGATCTCTCGGTGCAGGGCCAGAGAAGGAAGCCTCGGGAATCAGGGTGTTTCTCTAGGCGCTGTCAAGCCCAACGGTGTGACTCAGTTTCCAACTCTGGAAAGAAGGGGGCTGGGCTAGGTGGCCTCTAGGGGTCCTTCTAGCTCTATGGCTTTACTGAAGCTACTTTGCTGTGCCGGCGGGTGGCTACCACACCCTCTGCCCTGCTTTCCACCCCAAACTCCCCCCCCCCGCCCCCCCCCCCCCCCCCCCCCGGCGAAGCTTGGGATTCCTACTCTCGAGTGCCACCTCTCCCCATTGAGCCCTTCCCCTCCCCTCGCCACTTTCTGTCCATTTTTGTGGGTTGGTTTCTGCTGCAGTTTCCTGGCATACTCTGATGCCGACTTCTCACTTACAATCAAGAAACTAAAAATAGAGCATAAAGGAGCTCTCCAAGGGGGGTGGGCAGAGGACGAGGAAAGTGCTCGGTTCCTCCTGGGAATGAGATCTCATCAGCTCCACACAGGGAGTTAGAAATCCAATCCAGACCAAGGGGCAGGGTGTGGGGTGAGGAGCCTTCCTGAGCACCCAGTGGGAAGCCTGAGAGAAAACCACGTGGGTGTGCTTGTCTGGGAAGAGGGGGTTAGGGAGAAAGGGGGCGGGCATTTAGGTCCTCCGGGGTGTGGCCCATAGCTTGTCCTGCACAATGTTCCCGACCCCTGGGCTGATCCAGAGCTGAAATCCATAGGCCCCAGGGGTGGGGGTCTGGTGGGCACCAGAAGAGCCTTGTGTTCTAATTCAGCTGCCAGGAGGGGGCACCCTATTCTAATTTTAACAAAGGCAGCTGGTGCAAGCTGAGACCCTTGAAGCTTGCGGGGACTGGTCTTGTAGTTGTCCTACTGGGCTTGTAGACAACAGGACGCTCGCCAGGGATTTCTTCTTCAGGACCCCAGAAATGGTGTCTTTCTGATTGTGAGGAATGGCTGTGGTCAAGCTTGATGTGACAGGATGAGCAACTTGAAGGCGTTGGGGCTCTACTGGGAGAGAAGGCTGAGAGGGAGTCTGGACTCTCAGGGAGCAGGTCCCAGAGCACAGGTGAAACCCTCCTGTTGGTGGGGGAGGGGTGGGAAGGCTGATTCTGGAGTCTGGAGCCCTGGGCCGCATCACTCCATGCCTTGGGCCTGTCACTTGTCCCTCTGAGCCTCAGTTTCTCCTTCTGTCTAACAGGATGTATGGTACAAAAGCTCTGGGGGTGGGGAGGTGCTCTACAAGCACCAAGGATCATAGTTGTAACTTTCATCTCTCACGCACGTGAAAACAGGCAGCAGTCCAACCTTATCTTCTAAGGGGGAGTGCCAAGGGAGAACTTTATCTCCACCCTTGTCTGGTGCTGCCTCACAGTCCCGTCTCACACCGGGCTATCTTTAGGACCCACTGGGGAGGAAGGGAAATGGCTGATACTAGAATCCAGAGATTTGCCATGTTTTTGTACCACTGATTCAAATCAAGATACTGTCTTTCAGTCTCCTCTCCGTCTGGCTGAACTCATTCCAGTTTCCTTACCGAGCCCATCAACATCCAGAAAGAGTTGGTCCTTGAGAGTGTGATGATTTCTCCTGAGATACGGGGAGCCAGGCATCCCTGGTTTTTTCCAGTCTCATCTGCAAGACAGTCTCCTCCTAGCTTCTAAAAGAACCCTTCTCATCGCCCCTTCCTCCAGGAAGGTGTTCTGGGTTGATCTGAGGAGAGGTGAAGGCGACCCCAGTTCCCAGGGAAGCCCACCTTTCTTTACGGATCCATCATGTTTCGTGCCTGGGCCATCCTCCTCTTCCCTGACTAGTCTGGTATCAAGGACTGTTCTGTGGCTCCCTGGGAATGTCTTTGGCCCCTTGGGCAGATCAGCAGGTGTATTTGGGATGAGGCGCTCCAAGGGTCAAGGACTCGACGATTTTCTGTGTGGAATCTGTAAGAGCACCAAGCCCAAGTGGGCATGAAGCCCAACAAAGGCTTTTAAAAATTACCATGTGCTGTCCTTTTCTCTGATTGCAAAAGTAATACATATTCATGGTCAAAAATTTGGAAAATACAGAAAAGCACAAAGAAAAAATTTCATCCATATTCCACTACCTGGAAGCAGCCACTATTAATATGGGAAGTGTATGACCTCATGGGCCTTCCCTTTCTCTCTGCTCTTTATCTCTGTCTTTCAACAGGAATCTCATGCAGTAATACTTTTTTTTGTCACCTGCTTCATCACAGTGTATTGGGAGCATTTCCCCAGGTAGCAAACGCTACATACAAAGTGTAGCTAGGTGTTTGGCCTGGGAACTGTGGGAGGACAGGCTCTCGGGGGTCTCAGCGCTGACAGACCCGGCTTCTCTCTTGCTCCCTGTGAAGACAGAGGACCTTAAAATCTACCGGCTGACCTCCAGGCTGCATGGGTACTGGGGGCATAGGAGGGAGACCCGGGAGATCAGGAGAGGCAGGTGGGAGGGGGCCTCCGGGACCTGAGGAGCGGGAGAAGAGCCGAGGCCATTGGCCACGCCCACTCGACCGCCGGGAAACCTACTGAGCTCCTAGGCCGGGTCCCCCGCCCTCCAAGGCAACTACCCCGACACCCACCACCTTGGTTCTGGGGGCATAGGAGGGAGGCTAGGGGAGAGCAGGGGCAAGCAGGAGGGGCCCTCCAGGACCGGAGGAGCAGAGGGCGTTAGCCCCACCCACTGGGGCCCGGGAATCCTGCTGAGCTCCCAGGTGGGGTCCCCCACCCTCTGAGACCAGAGGCAGGAAGAGCACCTGGGCCCCTTCTGTTATGTTGAGTCTAAGCCCCACCCCTCACACCTCTCAGGGCCTTTTCCAGCCCTGTGGGTCCTACGCATAGGCCCCACCTGCCGCCCAAACCCCGCCCCTGCTTAGGTCCCACCCTCCACAGCCAAGGCCTTTTCCACCTTTTTTTTTTCTCCTCTTTTTTACTATTGTGGTTCTGTTTTACCTTCCAGTTGTTGTTTCATCTATATTTTTATTTTTATATTCTTTCTAACATATCTGTTAGTTTCCTAGTGTAATTTGTTCTCCTTATTTATTTATTTATTTATTTATTTATTTGCTGCACTGCCCAGCTTGTGAGATCTTGGTTCACGAGCTGGGGGTCGGGCCATAGCTCCTGCAGTGGGAGCTCTGAGTCTGAACCACTGGACTAACAGAGAACCTCAGACCCCAGGGAATATTCATCAGAGTGAGGTCTTCCAGAGGTCCTCGTCTCGGCACCAAGAAACAGCTCTACCAAACAGCCCACAAGCTCCAGTGTTGGAAGGCTCAGTCCAAACAACCAGTAAGACAGGAACACAATCCCACTCATAAAAGAAAAAATAAATAAATAATGAGATGGCAAAAAAATATGTCATGGATGAAGGAGCAAGGTAAAATCCTACAAGACCAAATAAATGAAGAGAAAATAGGCAATCTACCTGAAAAAGAATTCAGAGTAATGATAGTAAAGATGATCCAGAATCTTGGAAATAGAATGGAGGCATGGATTGAGAAAATGCAAGAAATGTTTAACAAAGATCTAGAAGAACTAAAGAACAAACAAACAGAAATGAACAACACAATAGCTGAAATGAAAAATACACTAGAAGGAATCAATAACAGAGTAACTGAGGCAGAAGAACAAATAAGTGAGCTGGATGACAAAATGGTGGAAATAACTGTCAAGGAGCAGAATAAAGAAAAAAGAATGAAAAGAATTGAAGACAATCTCAGAGACCTCTGGGACAACACTAAACGCACCAACATTCGAATTATAGGGGTCCCAGAAGAAGAAGAGAAAAAGAAAGGGTCTGAGAAAATATTTGAAGAGATTACAGTGGAAAACTACCCTAACATGAGAAAGGAAATAGTCACCCAAGTCCAGGAAGCACAGAGAGTCCTATACAGGATAAACCCTAGAAGAAACACACCAAGACACATATTAATCAAACTAACAAAAATTAAATTCAAAGAAAAAATATTAAAAGCAGTGAGAGAAAAACAAAAAATATCATACAAAGGAATCCCCATAAGGTCATCAGCTGATTTTTCACGGAAACTCTGCAGGCCAGAGGGAGTGGCAGGATATACTTAAAGTGATGAAAGAGAAAAACCTACAACCAAGATTACCCAGCAAGGATCTCATTCAGATTCAACAGAGATATCAAAAGCTTTTCAGACAAGCAAAAGCTAAGAGAATTCAGCACCACCAAACCAGCTTTACAACAAATGCTAAAGAAACTTCTCTAGGCCGGAAACTCAAGAGAAGAACAAAACCCACAGAAACAATCCCAAAACAATTAAGAAAATGGTAATAGGAACATGAATATCAATAATAACCTTGAATGTAAATGGATTAAATGCCCCAACCAAAAGACACAGACTGGCTGAATGGATACAAAAACAAGAAACATATATGTATATATGCTGTCTACAAGAGACCCACTTCAGACCTAGGGACACATACAGACTGAAAGTGAAGGGATGGAAAAAGATATTCCATGCAAGTGGAAATCAGAAGGAACCTGGAGTAGCAATACTCGTATCAGATAAAATAGACTTTAAAATAAAGACTGTTACAAGAGATAAGGAAGGACACTACATAATGATCAAGGGATCAATCCAAGAAGAAGATATAACAATTATAAATGTTTATGCACCCAACATAGGAGCACCTCAATTCATAAGGCAAATGCTAACAACCATGAAAGGGGAAATCAACAGTAACACAATAATAGTAGGGGACTTTAACACCCCACTTACACCAATGGAAAGATCATCCAGACAGAAAATAAATAAGGAAACACAAGCTTTAAATGACACAGTGGACCAGATAGATTTAATTGATATTTATAGAACATTCCACCCGAAAGTGGCAGAATACACTTTCTTCTCAAGTGCACACGGAACATTCTCCAGGATAGGTCACATCTTGGGTCACAAATCAAGCCTCAGAAAATTTAAGAAAATTGAAATTGTATCAAGCATCTTTTCTGACTACACTATGAGATTGGAAATCAATTACAGGAAAAAAACACAAATACATGGACGCTAAACCGTGCACTACTAAATAATCAAGAGATCACTGAAGAAATCAAAGAAGAAATTTAAAAAATACATAGAAACAAATGGCAACAAAAACACGGCACCCCAAAACCTGCGGGACACAGCAAAAGTAGTTCTAAGAGGGAATTTTATAGCAATTCAATCTCACCTCAAGAAACAAGAAAAATCTCAAATAAACAATCAACCCTGGGACTTCCCTTGTGGCACAGTGGTTAAGAATCTGCCTGCCAATGTAGGGGACACAGGTTTGAGCCCTGGTCCAGGAAGATCTCACATGTCGCGGAGCAACTAAGCCCATGTGCCACAACTACTGAGCCTGCACTCTAGAGCCCGTGAGCCACAGCTACTGAGCCCACATGCTACAACTACTGAAGCCCACGTGCCACAACTACTGAAGCCCGTGCACCTAGATCCCATGCTCTGCAACAAGAGAAGCCACTGCAAACAGAAGCCCACGCACTGCAATGACAATTGCCGCAACTAGAGAAAAGCCCGCACACAGCAACGAAGACCCAATGCAACCAAATAAATAAATTATAAAAAAAATCTAACTCTACACCTAAAGCAAGTAGAGAAAGAAGAACAAAGAAAACCCAACATCAGTAGAAGGAAAGCTATCATAAAGATCAGAGCAGAAATAAATGAAATAGAAATGAAGAAAACAATAGCAAAGATTAATAAAACTAAAAGCTGGTTCTTTGAGAAGATAAACAAAATTGATAAACCCTTAGCGAGACTCATCAAGAAAAAAAGGGAGAGGATGCAAATCAATAAAATTAGAAATGAAGAAGGAAATCACAACTGACACTGCAGAAACACAAAGGATTATAAGAGACTACTACAAACAACTATGTTCCAATAAAATGGACAACCACGAAGAAATGGACAAATTCTTAGAAAGGTACAATTTTCTAAGACTGAACCAGGAAGAATTAGAAAATATAAACAGACCTATCACAAGTAATGAAATTGAAACTGTAATTAAAACTCTTCCAACAAACAAAAGTCCAGGACCAGATGGCTTCACAGGCAAATTCTATCAAAGATTCAGAGATGAGCTAACACTGATCCTTCTCAAACTCTTCCAAAAAATTGCCAAGGGAGGAACACTCCCAAATTCATTCTATGAAGCCACCATCACCCTGATAACAAAACCAGAAAAAGATATCACAAAAAAGAAAATTATAGACCAATATCTCTGATGAACATAGATACAAAAATCCTGAACAAAATACTAGCAAGAGAATCCAACAGCATATTAAAAGGATCATCATACACCATGATCAAGTGGGATTTATCCCAGGGATGCAAGAATTCTTCAATATATGCAAATCAATCAATGTAATATACCATATTAACAAATTAAGGAATAAAAACCATATGATCATCTCAATAGATGCAGAAAAAGGTTTTGACAAAATTCAACACCCATTTATGATAAAAACTGTCCAGAAAATGGACATAGAGGGAACCTACCTCAACATAATGAAGGCCACATATGACAAACCCACAGCAAACATCATACTCAATGGTGAAAAACTGAAATCATTTCCACTAAGACCAGGACCAAAACAAGGATGTCCACTCTCGCCACTATTATTCAACATAGCTTTGGAAGTTCTAGCCGTGGCAATCAGAGAAGAAAAGAAATAAAAGGAATCCAAATCGGAAAAGAAGAAATAAAGCTGTCACTGTTTGCAGATGACATACTATACATAGAAAATCCTAAAGATGCCACCAGAAAACTACTAGAACTAATCAATGAATTTAGTAGGGTTGCAGGATACAAAATTAATGCACAGAAATATCTGGTATTCCTATAGAGTAAAAATGAAAAATCAGAAAGAGAATTAAGGAAACAATCCCATTTACCACTGTAACAAAAAGAATAAAATACCTAAGAATAAACCGACCAAAGGAGGCAAAAACTATAGAAAACTATAAAACACTGATGAAAGAAATCAAATATAAACAGATGGAGAGATATACCATGTTCCTGGATTGGAAGAATCAATATTGTGAAAATGACTATACTACCCAAAGCAATCTACAGGTTCCATGCAATCCCTATCAGACTACCAATGGCATTCTTCACAGAATTAGAACAAAAAATTTTACAATTTGTGTGGAAACACAAAAGACCCCAAATAGCCAAAGCAATTTTGAGAAAGAAAAATGGAGGAATCAGGCTTCCTGACTTCAAGCTACACTACAAAGGTACAGTAATCAAGACAGTATGGTACTGGCACAAAAACAGAAATACAGATCAATGGTACAGGATAGAAAACCCAGAGATAGACCCACACACAAGGTCACCTAATTTAAGACAAAAGAGGCAAGAACATACAATGGAGAAAAGACAGCCTCTTCAATAAGTGGTGCTGGGAAAACTGGACAGCTACATGTAAAATAATGAAATTAGTACACTCCCTAACACCATATACAAAAATAAACTCCAAATGGGTTAAACACCTAAATGTAAGACCAGACACTATAAAACTCTTAGAGGAAAACATAGGAAAAATACTCTTTGACATAAACCACAGCAAGATCTTTTTTGACCCACCTCCTAGAGTAATGAAAATAAAAACAAAAATAAACAAATGGGACCTAATGAAACTTAAAAGCTTTTGCACAGCAAAGGAAACCATAAACAAGATGAAAAGACAACCCTCAGAATGGGAGAAAATATTTGCAAATGAAACAACAGACAAAGGATTAATCTCCAAAATATACAAATAGCTCATGAGGATCAATATCACAAAAACAAACAATCCAATTAAAAAATGGGCAGAAGACCTAAATAGGCCAAAGGGGACATTCAGATGGCCAAGACGCACATGAAAAGATGCTCAATATCACTAATTATTTGAGAAATGCAAATCAAAACTACAATGAGGTATCACCTCACACCAGTCAGAATAGCCATTATCAAAAAATCTAGAAACAATAAGTGCTGGAAAGGGTGTGGTGAAAAGGGAACCCTCCTGCCCTGTTGGTGGGAATGTAAATTGATACAACCACTATGGAGAACAGTATGGAGGTTCCTTAAAAAACTAAAAATGGAACTACCATATGACCCAGCAATCCCACTACTGGGCATATACCCTGAGAAAACCATAATTCAAAAAGAGACATGTACCACAGTGTTCATTGCAGCACTATTTACAATAGCCAGGACATGGAAGCAACCTAAGTGTCCATTGACAGATGAATGGATAAAGAAGATGTGGCACATATATACAATGGACTATTACTCAGCCATAGAAAGAAACAAAACAGTTATTTGTAGTGAGGTGGATGGACCTAGAGTCTGTCATACAGAGTGAAGTAAGTCAGAAAGAGAAAAACAAATACCGTATGCTAACGCATATATATGGAATCTAAAAAAAAAAAAAAAGAAATGGTACGCATGAACCTAGTGACGGGGCAGGGGTAAAGACGTAGACACAGAGAATGGACTTGAGGACACGGTGGGGCGAGGGGGAAGCTAGGGTGAAGTGAGAATAGCATCGACCAATATACACTACTGAATGTAAAATAGTTAGCTACTGGGAAGCAGCAACATAGCACAGGGAGATCAGCTCAGTGCTTTGCGATGACCTAGTGGGGTGGGATAGGGAGGGTGGGGGGGAGGCTCAAGAGGGAGGAAATATGGGGATATGTGTATTCATATGGCTGATTCACTTTGTTGTACAACAGAAACTAACACAGTATTGTGAACAATTGTTCTCCAATAAAGATCTATTAAAAAAAGGAAAAATCAATCGGCTGGAGGAGTGGCCCAAGAGTCAGGGTAGTGTGCAACCCGCAGTGTCTCCACGATGTCTCCGGAGTGTGTAGGCTGATTCCGCAGCTTCACCTGCGAACACTTCATGGCATCAGCTTTTTTCCTGCCTGGGTTCTTGCCTCAGACACAGCAGGCAAGCGGGAGGCAGGGAGACAGCCGAGGCACCAATCACTTGGAAGCTCAAAATAAGGCTAGAAATGCACCAGCAGTCACTTGGAGTGAGGATGGAGCCCAGAGCCCTTTCCCCCGAAGAAATGTGCCTGAGAGATTGTGGTAACAGGAAGCTGGTCCTGTTTGACGGCAGAGCTTCAGTTGAGCTAAGTAGGGTGTGCATCTGGGGCCTGCAACCTCTCCAAATTCTGGACAAGGGGTTACAGGATCTTGGTCGGGAGAACCTGCCCACACCCATTGTTCATCTGGTGAGCACAGCCCACTGCTTCACCTTCCTTAAGGCACTCATGATTTGACAAAATCCTGTCTCCTTTCTACCTGGACTGTCTCCTTTTTTGCCTGGACTTTTTTCTGTCTTCAAGCTCTGCTCAAGATTCTCATCCTTTAACCACAGCACCCCCCATTCATAACCCAATTAAAAATGGGAAAAGGACTGGAACAGATGATATACAAATGGCTCGCAAGCACATGAAAAGATGCTCAACATTACTGTCACCTACAAATTGGCACTTGCCATCTATCTCTACAAGGATCAAATTATGAGCCGCTGCAGCTGCTGACCTTCAACATGCCCTGGAAGGAGTTGGGGGTGGAGATCAGGAATGAGGCACTCTGTGCTCTGGGAAAAACTGGCAGAAAAGGTCTTCAGATAGTTAGATATTTTCAGGAGATGATTTTATGAGCCCAATTCTTGCATCTCCTAGTGTCTAGAAAAGCACTAAAATCCTTCATGGCGATGTCTGCTCCTTGTGACTAGCAGAAACCTTCTACAAAAAATGTGTGCTTGATTGTATGTTCTCCCCCTTCACCAAAATCACATGTATACTGACCTTCCCCCCTACCTCTTTGGAGCAGTTTTTCAGAACTATCTGAAATGCTGTCTCCTGGGCTATAGTCCTCATTTTGCCCCAAATAAGACTTAACTCTCAAATTATGCATTTTTTTTTCAGTCGGCAGTACTAATCATTAGAAAAGCAAACCAAAAGCACAATGAGATATCACCTCATACCCATTAAGATGGCCGCTATCAACCCCCCACACCAAAAAAACACGCCAAACAAAAAGACAAGCGTTGAGGTGGTTGTAGAGAAATTGGTACCCTCGTGCATTTTTTGTGGGATTGTAAAATGGTCCAGCCGCTAGGAAAAACCGTATGGTGTTTCCCAAAATAAAAAAATTAAAATAAACTAACATATGCTCCAGCAGTTTCACTTTTCTACTTCTGGGTATACATCCAAAAGAATTGAAAGCTGGATTTCGAAGAGGTATTTGCACACCCATGTTCACAGCAGCATTATTCACAATATCTAAGAGGGAAGTAACCCACATATCCACTGATGGATGAATAAATAAACAAAATGTGGTATAAACATAACAATATTATTCAGCCTTAAAAAGGAAGGAAATTCTGACACACGCTACAACATGGATGAGCTTTGAGGACATTATGCTAAGTGACATAAACCAGTCACAAGAAGACATACTGTATGATTCTCCTTCGTGAGGTATCTGACATAGTTGAATTCATAGAAACAGGAAGTAGAATAGTGGTTGCCAGGGGCTAGGAGGTAAGGGAAGCAGAGAGTTATTTTTTAATGTGAATGAAAATGTGTGCATGAACTTACTACAGAACCGTACACTTAAAAATGGTTACTATGGTAAATTTTATGTTATTATTATGGTAAATTTGATGTTATTATTATTATTATAATTTACCACCCCTGAAGGCTCTTCCTGCCTTCTCTGGCCAGCCCAGCAAGAAAGGAGCTCTCCTGTTACAGAATTCCCTACTGTGCTTGCATTTTCTAAGCTAGGCCCCCAAACTGACCTGTTACCTTTCTATACGTTCACATCCGAGCTTCCTTTCAGACGTGTTCTTTGAAGGCAGGGATACAGCCTTTACCTCTTCATTTTCCCCACGGCACCTAACACAGTGCCTCAAACCAAACCCGATTAATATTTGCAGATTGATTCATCACTTTCCTTAATAAAATTTTGGACGGTGGACTGGAGAGTGATGGGTAGAGATGAGTGCAAATACAGAGGAGAAAAGTGGAAGAGTGCCTGGTGTGAGCATGGCCTATGGGTTGTTTAGGCAACGGCATCCACTCGTGGGTCAGCTTATGTGACTCACGCTAGTTTTACGTGCACACACTTATGAGATGGGGGAGGGGAGAGACCATGGATTCCTAATCCTGAGTTAAAATTAGACTTGAGGATATGGTGTTTTGAACCCTTTCAGAGGTTCCAAACTAAAAAATGTTGGAAGGCATTAACCCGAACCACCTGGGACATGTACCTAGTTTTACTTTTCTTTAGAATTCCTAGAGAATCAGATTCTCGACTCTCCTCGGGAACACGAATCAGTGACCTACAGCTCTTCTGCCGGGAAAGTTTCTCCTGACCCCTCACCTCTATCCCTCCAGCCGCAGTGTAAACTGCTCTGCTGAAGTGGAGAACGCTTCCCTGCACCATATCCCTTGTAGGCGCTGTGGTTTTCTCTTTGTGGGGTGTCTCCTCTGCTAAATTAATTATATGGTTCTCTTGAAAAGCAACCTTTTCCCCTAGTTCATGTTCATTCTTGACCTAACATGGCCATTCTTGGCCTTTTGAACGGGATTTGCTTCTAGTGGGGAATTAAACTTCCATAGCAACGCCGGCAGCCACCTTGAAGGGCTCCCCAGGCCCTGTTTCCATCCTCTGCCACCTCCAGCACAGGCCGAGGGTTTGCTTGCTTATAAGTCATGTGTATCTTTATTCTCATTTCAGTCAGGGCAGACAACAGCGGCGGCAACTCAAACTATTAGCGGAATGAACAGAAAAATACATGAAAGAGGCTGCCTGCTTTTAGTTCCTGAGGAAACATTGGTGTTTATTTTTTTAGCTTCACAGCATTTAAAAAAAAACAGTGGGGTTGGAGATTTTCATCTTATTTCTGAATCACATGGGCCTTTTTCTCTAAGCAGGGCACCCTGCTAAGCTCGAAGCAGGAGAGAGGCCTGAATCCTAGCTTTGGGGATGTGTCCGTTTGTTTAAAGTTTATTATTTATGGCTGTTTTTAAGTAAACCATAAGAAGTGTGAGGATTTTTTTCCCTCAAGCACACCACTCAGCTCCCTATCAGTAACTCTGAAAGGATCTTAGTTGACTGTGGAATCAATTCCGTATTCTGTAACATGGCTCTCAAGGCCCCCAATTCTCTGGTGTCAACCTGCCTTCTCGGTCATAATTCCCTGATTTCCCCTTGGGTTCCTACCCTCCTGCCAAACAGGATATCAGCATGTTGTCAGAATACACCAGACACTTAGACCTCTCTGCCCTGTGCCCCTGAACTTGCAACATTCTTTTTCCCAACTCACCTGCTGAAGTTGCTCCTTCTTCAAGGCAGGGCTTCCCAACTGTGTAGCGAAGTGCTCATTCCCCTTGGCCCTGAGCGCAGCCAGATGGGGCCTGGGCCACTGGAATCCTTCCTGGCCTGTGCTGCCATCCAAAGGCAGCATTATCCATTTGTCCCAGCGAGCCAGCCAGCTGATACCACTCTCTGTATGTGCCACATGGTGAAAAGGTTGGGAAGCACTGTTTAAGGCCCAGCTCAATGCAATCTCCTCCACAAATCCCCTCCCAGACCCTCCAGCCAGAAGGCTCCACCCTTCCCTCAGATACCACACCCAATCGTTCTGGTCTGCTTTGTATCTTGGATATTTAGTGCTTTTTATAGGCATCCTCCCTGCTCCCCTCCCCACAAAAGATTGGAAGAACTTTGCAAATTTTGTTCTTGTTTAACTACACACAGTGTCTACGTGATATTGTGAGTTGTAATAAGAAATAGATATTCGGTCTTCATTCCCATTTCTGTCACAGAGCTCCTAAAACCCTAGGAATTTCCTAAGTGGTGAGAGTGGTATTGGTGTCTTTTATGTTAATGAGGTTACCTTTAGAATGTCCCTGTGTCACCTCAGGGTGCGGGCTGGTTGCCAGAGGCACCAACTTGTGATTAGAGGGTTGGAACTTTCAGCTCCTCCTGTGGGAAAAGGGGCTGGAGGTTGAATCAATCACCAATGGCCAATAATTTAATCAATCATACCCATGTAATAAAACCTCCATAAAACCCAGAAGGATGGGGTTTGGACAACTTCCAGGTTGGTGAACCTGCGGAGATTTGGGGAGAGTGGCTCAGCTGGAGAGGGCATGCATGCTCTGTGCCCTTTCCCCATACCTTGCCCTCTGCATCTGTCCCATCTGGCTGTTCCTGAGTTATATCCTTTTATGACAAACTGGTAATCTAGTAAGTCAAATGTGAGCCACTCTAGCAAACTCATCGGACTCAAGGAGAAGGTTGTGGGAAACTCTAATTTAAAGTCAGTCAGAAGCACAGGTGACAACTTGGACTTTCAATTGGCTTCTGAAGCGGGTAGGGGCAGTCTTGTGGGATGGAGCCCTTAACCTGTGATCTGATGCTATCTCTGGGTAGATGGTGTCAGACTTGGGTTGAACTGTAGGACACCCAGCTAGTGTCTGGAGAGTTGCTTGTTGGGTATGTGTTGGGGGACCCCACTCCCACATTGGAATTTGGTGGGCAGAACACAGAAGAGTCTAGACCTTGTCTAGCATATACTTGGGACTCCTTAAATGTCTACTGATTTGAAATCTAGAGCTTCTGTAACCATAGCTTGTCCTCCTTGATATGCTGCTCTTATTCCAATGACCCTACCGGTGTTCAAAATATTTCGGGAATTTCTTCTCTGGAATTATTCTCAGAGAAAGTTTATGAGCCAAAATATAAAACTAGTCTCCTTTCTTTAGAATCAAACAACATGTGCTTAATTTTCATTTTGTTGTCATTGTTAGTCAACAAATATTTATTGAGCCCCAGGCACCTAGTTGGTTTTTTTTTTAATTGAGAACATTTTTAAAAAATTAATTAATTTATTTATTTTTGGTTGCATTGGGTCTTTGTTGCTGGGTGTGGGCTTTCTCTAGTTGCAGCGAGCTGGGGCTGCTCTTTGTTGAGGTGCACGGGCTTCTCATTGCGGTGGCTTCTCTTGGTGCGGAGCATGGGCTCTAGATGCACAGCCTTCAGTAGTTGTGGCACACAGGCTCAGTAGTTGTGGCGCACGGGCTTAGTTGTTCCATGGCATGTGGGATCTTCTCAGACCAGGGCTTGAACCCGTGTCCCCTGCACTGGCAGGCGGATTCTTAACCACTGCGCCACCAGGGAAGTCCCCTAGTTGTTTTAAAAAATTTAATATAAATGACTTTACCTTATTGGCAAGATTTGGCTCCAAATGTTTGGTCTTTTTCCAGAAATTGAATCTACCCTCAAAACATTAAAGATTTACTATCTTGGAGCAGATTCACAACACTGAAAGCGAGGAATACAAAACTGCAAGAAAAAACAGAACTTAAACCAAAACACAGTGAGTGGTAACATCACTGGAATAAATGCAGAGACTCCCAAACTATCAGCTTGCAAAGGACAACATTAACTTGGATACATAAGCTCCTGAGTGTTTGTTAAAAGCACTCAGTCTCCCTGGCTTATGTCATACCTTGTACGGGTATGTGTCATTCAGGGACTAATGATCAGTCAATACAGTGTGGTTAGATTATGGCATTTGAAGCCAACGGATGCAGCTTATGTCCTTGCTCTGTCGCCTACCAGCGGGGCCGCCTTGGGTAGTCATTTAAAGCGTCTGGTAATTTCTCGCCTGTATAATGGGGGATGATGTCTACTTTACGGGGCTGTTGTAAAGCTGCATGTGGACTCTGGCACCCAGGTATACTGATTTCAAAGAAAACATCTGTACACATTTTGGATTATTATTTTCCCCCAGAGAATAAAAGGGCTAAGGAATAAATTGTTGCCTTCAAACTTTTGGAGACTTAGATTACAGAATGGGCTTTAAGGTTTTCTCTGATTCCTCTGAAGAGAATAGGAAAAGCCCTGGCATTTGGTTGCTATAGAAATGAGATAGGCTGGATCTCATGAAGGACTTCCCCTGGAGATGGTTAGGCTGAGGGATGGGTGAATAAAGGAGATGGGGTGGGGGGGATCATTTATTGAGAAGCAGCATCCTCATTTGGCTGAGTGCATGAAGGTGATGCCTGACTTTTTCCTGCACAGTAGCTATTTGGATGACAGTTGGGACCTTCTTCTGAGCTGTGGGCTGCTCTGCCTTCACCCAGCTGCACTCCTCCGGCCATTGGGCACTGGAGTCTGCTGGTAAAGCTCAACTTCTCCAGGAAGCTTTCCCAGAGAAACATGATTCTGACGTAATAGATATGGTCATGTCACACAAACCCACTCACTTAACCCTACAGGTGGGTACCACAATGGCCCCTGTTTTATGAATGAGGAAATAAAGGCCCAGAGAGGGAAGCAAATTGAGTAAAGTTGCATAGCTAGTCAGTGGCAGAGCCAGGGTTCAAGCCCTCCTAACTTCCCAGCAGCCTCATCACTCCTTGACTGTGCTCACTTTAAGAATTTGCAGATCAGTAAAAATGAATTAATTACTTATTTATCGCATTCATTGTCCTCTTTCCACCAGCGTCTAGGCTCCATGAAGTCAAGAATTTTTGTCTTTCTTATTAACTGCTGAATCCCTTGTACCTAGAACAGTGGAAGTGCACATGAGATGCTTAATAAATGTTTGTTGAATAAATGGGCTTGCTAATATATTGTAATACATGAATGCATTTAAAACTTTTTAATTGAAGTATAGTTGATTTACAATATTGTGTTAGTTTCTGGTGTATAGCAAAGTGATTCTCTTATCCATATACACATATTCTTTTTCATAGTCTTTTCCAATAGGGTTTTTTACGGGTGCATTATTTTTTTTAAACCTTCCCCCCCCCCTTTTTTTTTAAGCACATTGCTCTTTAGGAGTTGTGACCTGCATGTTCCTGAGCTTCTGACAGCCCTGCATTGCACAGGGCTGGATTTTAATCAGTGTTATTAATCAAGATACCAGCTCTATTCTACGGAGAGCATATTCCTGGTCCAAAGCTCATTTTCTGTGGGTACTTTTCCTAGTTAGAGGCAATCGTAAGCCCCAGAAATCACTTGTCTCAGAGTTGTCATGATAAATAAGCCCCACAGGCATGATTTTCTGGTGTTTAATTTTTTTTTTAAGTCGAGTGACTTTTGGTGGGGATGTACTCCTCTCTCTGCCGCAGTCCCTTACTGCCATGGTTTAATAGTCATCCACTTTCCCTCCTGGCGCCCGAATGGAGTCACATGCTTCTAGTCCAACCACATGGTTTTACAGTTGAGGAAACTGAGGCCCAGAGAAGGGGTGACTTGCCCATGGTCATATAGCTGGCAGAGCCTGGGATCGAGTGCTGATGCCCCTCCCAGCCGGAGTGCTTCCTCTACCACCAAGGTGTGTGCCCTGGGCAGGAACGCCTTGTCTGAACAGGGATGAAAAACAGATGTCATTAGTCCCGGGGATGGTGAGTTTGGGGAGAAGGGACGACCGAGAGGAGTTGCATAGCGACAGGCACCTCTCCTTGCCCTCCAGCCCCACGTGGCCCCTGTGCTCACTGGCAACCCCTTCAAATGATGGTATTTTCAGCAAATGGGAGGAAGTAGGTCTTTCACTCTCCCTCCCCCCAATCCCCATTGTAATTAGTTGTCAAAAATTTTTAGATGGAAGGGGGAATGTTCAGGTCCTGATGAGATGATACAGCCAAGATTTCATTTCATCTTGAATTTGACATTAAACTTTAATAGTCTCAAGGACAAGAAGCCAAGAGATATCAGATGTAATGAGATAAAGCAAAGTTTCTCTGACAGCAAATTTGATCACAAATGGGCTCCAAGATTGCTTCTTTGATATAAATGAAACATAATTCATCTTCTAGAGCCCTGAATGGGCTTTCAGGCTGGGGATGAGGCTGGCATCTCCCTTGCCTGGTGCTGACATGTGGCGGTGGAGGCTTCGCCGGACCCTACTGGGCAGTTCAGCCACTCCATCTGGGAAGAGACGGGCCAGGCCGCCGTGGGAGCTGGAGGGCATTGGGGGTTCCCACTGGGGGCTGTGGACACCTTCTGCTCTGAGCTGAGTTTTGACTTGGGAGGTTCTCCTCAAACTCAGAATGGCACAGGGGGGATCAAACAGGGCAGGGCCCCCTCATAGATGTGGATTTCATGGGAAACTGCTCTTTTGATAATTTCCCAGTTGGGGCATGAGAAGACCCCAAGAGTATTTTTTTTTTGCGGTATGCAGGCCTCTCACTGTTGTGACCTCTCCCGTTGCGGAGCACAGGCTCCGGACGCGCAGGCTCAGCGGCCATGGCTCACGGGCCCAGCCGCTCCGTGGCATGTGGGATCTTCCCGGACCGGGGCACGAACCCGCGTCTCCTGCATTAGCAGGCGGACTCTCAACCACTGTGCCACCAGGGAGGCCCCCCAATAGTATTTTTGAACATCCCCGCCATGCTCCTCTGAAATGTCTTCCTGACACAGTCTCTTCCTTTCCGCACCTCCTGCGGCTGCCCAAGTTCAGACGATGTGGTGCTAAGGTGGGGCTGAGTGGAGGGGTCTAGCCTCCCAGTCTCCATCAACTCCCCACTAGTTTTCTTAATCTTGCATAAATTATCACGTTAATGCCTTCAGGGCCTGCTCACCACCTTTCCACAAGATAACTGCCCTCAGCCAGCTTTATATAGAGACACTGCCGGTGCGGCTGGGTCAGCTTCCTGGGGTCTGGTGGGGTAGGGGCCACTGCCGCAGCCTCCAGTCTTTGCCCCTTCTGACCCCTCTTCCTCTGGTCACAAACCTGTGCATATTTTAGGACAGATGCCTTAACCCGACGTCCCAAGCGTCTTTTGTGCCCATCCTCCACGCCTGTCCTGAGCACCTGCTTCGTAGCTGGGGTGGGTTTAGGGGAGTGGAGGACCACACCCTCCTCCTGCTGGCCCCTCAGGAAGCCCTTCCGCTCCTGCTCAAATGCTGCTTCAATCTCAACGTCACATCATCGGAGAAGCCTTCCCTCCCCAGCTCTGCCAGAAGATAACTCCCCTCCTCTGCGCTCCTGGGCCCCCATAGGACTCAGGGTCCATCTTCCCTGTCTTACCCTGTTCCTGCACATATCTGTCTCCTTTTCCAGCCCCTGAGGTCCTCAGGCCATGTCTCATTGATCTTTCCGTATCCCTGGGTATGTCATGGTGCCTGGCATGGAGGAGGTACCCAGTGAAGATGTATTAGGTGAAACTGAACCCTGGCTCAGTGTGGCCGATAGCCCTCCCCTGGGCTTAAGAGAATCGGAATGCATGCACATTTATCTATCTGCCCAAATGGAACACATACCAAATACAGTAGTTCAAACTAAGTAATAACTTTGTCCAAGTTCTCCTTGATTGAGACATTGGGATTGCAAAGTTGTGGCCAGATTGAAGACAGAAGGTCTACTGACATCCTCTCCTCCTTCCTGGATGCCGAGGGTGAGGGCTCAGTTTAAGGCATCTTCACCTTTCTCAGCTGAAGACAGCCTGACCACCTGGGGAGGGGGCTCTCCTTGGAGAGGGCGTGTTGAGTTTGGAATTACTTGGGCTATATAAACATGCAGGCAGGAGGGCCGTGCTAGAATTAGGCATGCATGGGAGCTAGCCAGGCCAACCTGGGAGGCAGACTCAGGGCCAGGAAGCTAGGACTGCTGTGTTAATTCAAAGGGAAGGTGGTTTTGAGAGCTCTGGGTCCAACCAGAACTTTAGATTTAGCCCCAATGTTTATCAACAGATGAATGGATAAGCAAATTGTAGTATATCCATACAATGGAATATTATTCAGCCATAAAAAGGAATCAAGTAGTGATACATGCTACAATGATGAACCTCAAAAACATTCTAAGTGAAAGAAGCCAGGCACAGAAGTCATATATGATTCCATTTCTATGAAATGTCCAGAACAGGTGAATCTGTAGAGATAGAAAGCAGACTGGTGGGCACCAGGGGCTGGGAGGAGGGAGTATGTGTATGGGGTTTCGTTTGGGGGTGATGGAAATGTTTTGGAACTGGACAGAGGTAGTGGTTGCCCAATACTGTGAATGTACTAAATCTTTCACTTTATTTTGTGTGTGTGGTATTTTTTATTTAAAAACTTTTTATTTTATATTGGAGTATAGTTGGTTAACAAAGTTGTGCTCGTTTCGGGTGTACAGCAAAGTGATTCAGTTATACATATACATATGTCTATTCTTTTTCAAATTCTTTTCCCATTTAGGTTATTACAGAATATTGAGCAGAGTTCCCTGTGCTATACAGTAGGTTTTTGTTGGTTAGCTATTTTAAATATAGTAGTGTGTGTATGTCAATCCCAGACTCCCAATTTATCCCTCCCCCCACCTTTCCCCAGTTGTTCATTTTAAAATGATTAATTTTGTTACATGAATTTCATATAGATAAAACATTATGGACAAACAAAAAAGAGATTGTAGGCTTATTTCTAGGGGATCTGTGTGAATTCTGCTGGCTGTCTTTCTCATCATCCTGTCCTGTCTTATGAAGCTGCCCACATATATGTGTAGGAGTCTCCCTGGGCTGTCATTCTGCACAAATCCAGGGTTCACCATTGACGTGATGGTCCATGCAGGTGGAGCATGGTGGGCCTGTGTCCACCCCGGGGAACCTCGGGCCCTCTGGCCAAGAGAGGGGACGGCAGAAGCTCCAGACCGTCCATGTCTCCTGCTCCCATAGTCAGGATGGGATTCGTTTTCCTCCCTGCAGCTGCCAACCAAGGGGACTGACCACTGATTATCAAGACCTAGTGGATATAAAGACAGTCTCCCCCTCCATGGCATCATTCTCCATCCTTGTTCTCCCTCCTGTCTTCCAACACCGTGGTCATTGCCAGCACTCTTGAGATATAGTGGGCAAGGGGAGAAGACCCTAGGTGATGACAGAAGAGACCTAGAATCATAATTTTAATGGAGTCATTGGCTGTGCTTCCAAGTCTTCTTGTCAATGTCATTAGGATTAATTTGATTGCATGCTCTCCCTCTTCTTTCTCTCTCCTTTCTCATCACAAATGACTTTCCTCATGGATCTGTTACCCTGGCATGGGGACCGTTGAGACGGTGGTAGCGATGTGCGGGAGCTTCTGCTTACCCAGAGCTGGCTGCAGAGATCTCCTCCTGGATGCCGCTTCCCTTGTTCTCAGGGCACTAACCTTCTGTCTGGTGGTGTCTCCCTAGAGAACTAAGGAATCCCGTGTCTTGATCCCATCAGCCACAACAAAAATTAGGGACCATGGTTCTGAAGAACATTGCTTTGCTCCTTGACGCAGAATTCTCCACCCTGGTCCTAGATGCCCCTCCCACCCAATCCAGTCCTCATAGACCAGAAGCTTGTGATACACTCTCATAAGGGCTGTGGAGTAACCTGTATGCCATGGACGGGGAGGGGAAGGAATCATGGAAAAGGGTCTGTAAGTGAAGGTGAGGGTCCTTTTGTATGAACAGTATCGTCTACCGGGTGAGGCCCCCAGTGGTTCTTGTCACTGTCTCTTCAGAGCTGGCCTCACTGAGGCTGCAAGGTAGGAGGGGAGCTTTCTGGGCTCTGGGCAGACTCCTACTTTCTACCACCGACTTCCTTGGGCAGCCTGAGAAGCCAGTCAGGTGTTGTCCTTCTGAGAAGACCCCATGGAAAGGTCCTTGGTGTGTTTGCTCACTGCCAGTTCGGGTTTCAACGGGGTTGGAAATAGGAGTACATGGCAGCTGGAACGGCACCCATAGCCCTTTGCCTACTGTGCCGTGGGCGCTTGCCTGGCCTGATGGTCTTTGCAAGATCAGATCGATTCTGGGATCTGTGGGTTGGACATCGCGTCAGTACCAGTCTAGCGGGCTGGATCTGGTTTGTGTGTCTGGAAGAATGCCTGGGAGAGGCCACCTGCTCTCTGGCTCTCTAAGGGCTTGGGGTCATGCCTCTTAGGGGTGGGAGGGGAGAGTTAGACTCTGTGGCAGTGTGATGGAGTGAAAGGAGCCCAGGAGGGTGTCCAAAACCTCTTGGAGCCCTGCCTTGGCCACTACCTAGCCGTCTGACTCTGGGCACATCATTTTCCCCTTATGGGCTGTATTAGTTGGTTCTAGCTGCTATAACAAAGTACCACAAACTGGGTGGCTTAGAACAACAGAAGTGTGTTCACAGTGCTGGGGACTAGGGGTCTGAAATGAGGGCGTTGGCAGGGCTGTGTTCCGTCTGGAACCTGTAGGGGAGGCTCCTTCCTTGCTTCCTCTAGCTTCTGGTAGCTCTGAACATTCGTTGGTTTGTAACAGCAAAGCTCCAACCTTCATATGGCATTCTCGGGACTTCCCTGGTGGTCCAGTGGTTAAGAATTCGCCTTCCAATGCAGGCTGCGCGGGTTTGAGCCCTGGCCAGGGAACTAAGATCCCACGTGCCACGGGGCAACTAAGCCCGCTTGCTCTAGAGCCTGCGCGCCACACTATAGAGAAGCCTGCGTGGCAATGAAGATCCCGCGTGCTGCAACTAAAGACCTGGCGCAGCCAAATAAATAAATAAATTTTTAAAAACCCAAGAAACCATACAGCATTCTCCCTATGTCTCTTCACATCGTCTTCCCTCTGTGCATGTGTCTCTGCATCCAAATTTCACCCTTTTATAAGGACACCTGTCATATCGGATGAAGATCGACCCTAATGACCTCACTTTAACTTGAATACCTCTGTAAAGACTCAATTTCCAAAGGAGGTCGCAAGATGAGAGGGACACAGTTCAACCTGGAACACAGGCCTTGGTCTGCATATCTACATAATGAAAGTTGAACTAGGGCCCCCTCCATCGTGGACCTTCTATGATCCTGTACCACTTGCCAGATACTTTCCCCTGTTTTAGCCAATGTAAACAAAAGAATGTCTAAATTTCCAAGCAGAGGAAAAGAAAGGCTTTGCATCAGTAGTTGTTAAGCTGTAAGACTCTCCTGGGGAGCCGGTTAAAATGGCAACGTTCTGGTCCCACCCCTAGAGATTCTGATCCAGAGGGATTGGCTGAGGCCTGAGGATCTGCGTTTTTACAAGCTCCCTATGATTCTGATGTCAATGGTCCTTGGACCTCAGTTTAAGAAATTTCACAGTGTATGTGTATATCAAAACAGCAAGTCATACACCTTAAATATATACAATTTTGTCCAGAGATGGGGAAAAAAGAGAAGTACAGCTTTGCCTCTTGGTCCAGATTTGGGTACTGTCCTCGCCTAAGAGGTGGAATGTAGATGCTGGGCTAGAAGGCTGGAGGAAGAACTCATCTGAACTTGACTCTCAGCACTTTGGACCCACTGCCCAGGGCTTAGTTAGGGTCCCACACAGAGACACCTGAGGCAGGGGAAACTCCCGAGTATGCATGCCTCCCAGGGTCTTGTCTCAGGTCCCAGGGAGAGAGTCACAGCTGTGTGAAGGAGGCAGGGGCCGGTGGGAGCGGTGGGCAGCCGCCATCACCTCCATGCCTGTGACAAACACCTTTCATTCTCACCGAGAGGAATAAGGCATGTTTTGCGGTCCCAGATATCTTCTCTTAATTGGTGAGATGGGGCTGATTTATTTGTGAATTAAGAGATGGAGACACATGCAATAATGTGGTTCGCTTTATTTATAATTGACAATGGTGGGTTTCTGGAGGAGCGCCTGGGGATGCAAGAACTGCCTGAAGAAGGGGCTGGGCTAATGGATGTGATGAGAAGATGAGTCATCCTGGATGGGAACCTTCAAGGCTACACCTGTTCCCCCAGGTGTATGCCACATTCCTCTCCTGATCAGGAAATCAGTGTCTCTTCCGGTTGGAAAATTTGTTTGATCAGGTGAAAAACCAAAGGTATTGTTTACTAAAAAGCTCAAAACTTCCTCCTTTCTTCCATTATTTCTTAGTCTCTTCTTCCACAAATATTGAATGTCTACTATTACACATGCTAGGCACTGTTCTAGGTGCTGGGGAGCCAGCAGAGAACACCCCGGCCACAGCCCTTGCTTTCCGAGATCAGTGGCCCTCTTCTATGGAGTGGAGTAACCCTAGAAGGGCTTCTTTTTTTAATTGAGGTATAATTGACATATAACACTTGTGTAGTTTAAAGTGAACAATGTGATGGTTTGGTACATTTGTGTATGCGATATGATTACTACTATAACATTAGCTAATATCTTTATCAAGTCACATATTTATCATTTCTCTTTTGTGTTAAGAATAGTTGAGTCTCTTAACATCTTTGAAGTTTATTATACAGTATTATAGACTGTAATCACTATGCTCTGCATTAGGTCCCCAGAATTAATTTATCTACTAGTTGTCAGTTTGTACCCATGAACAGCATCTCCCCCATTTCCCCACCCGCAGCGCCTGGTAAGCACCATTCTACTCTCTGTTTTTGTAAGTTCAGATTTTTTAGATTCTACGCATAAGTGATATCATACAGTTCTTGTCTTTCTCCATCTGACTTGTCTCACTTAGCATAATGCCTTCAAGGTCCATCTATTTTGTTGCAAATGGCAGGATTTCTTTTTTTCTTGTGGCTGAATAATATTCTATTGTATGTATGTATATACATACATACATATATGTGATTATATATATACATATCACCTTCTTTATCCATTCATCCACTGACAGACACTTAAGTTTTTTCTATATCTTGGCTGTTGTAAATAATGCTGCAGTGAACATGGGTGTTTCTTTGGGATGTTGATTTCAATTCCTTTGGATATATATCCAGGAGTGGCATTGCTAGACCGTATAGTAGCTCAATTTTTAATTTTTTGGGGGAACTACATATTGTTTTCCATAGTGGTTGCACCTATTTCATCCCACCAACAATGCACAAGCATTCCCTTTTCTCCACGTCCTTGCCAACACTTGTTATTTCTTGTAGGGTTTTAAAATATTATTCATTTATTTATTTTTGGCTGCACTGGGTCTTCGTTGCTGCGCATGGACTTTCTCTAGTTGAGGAGAGTGGGGGCTACTCTTCATTGCGGTGAGTGGGCTTCTCATTGTGGTGGCTTCTCTTGTTGCGGAGCACGGGCTCTAGGTGTGCAGGCTTCAGTAGTTGTGGCACGTGGGCTTAGTTGCTCCGCAGCATGTGGGATCTTCCCGGACCAGGGCTCGAACTTGTGTCCCCTGCATTGGCAGGCAGATTCTTAACCACTGTGCCACCAGGGAAGTCCCGTCTCTTATGTTTTTGATAATAGCCATCCTAACAGGTATGAAGTGATATCCCATTGTGGTTCTGATTTGTGTTTCCCTGATGATTTGTGATGTTGAGCAACTTTGATATACTTCTTGGCCATTTGCATGTATTTGGAAAAAATGTCCATTCTGGTCCTTTGCTAGAATGGCTGCTCTGTTTACCCTGTTCCTTCATGCTTAGTGTGAAGAAAACAGGGAACCATGACTGCAGGATGCACTCGGCTCTATGGCAGACCCAGCTACACTGAACACTTGGTAGATGCCTTCTCTGGCTGGACTGACCTATTGGGGAGAATGAGTCATCCCCAATTCAATTCCAGTATAATTGGAAGTCTTTCCCTTGAGGAGCTCACACAAGGGCAGAAGCCTGGGCTTGCCTTCACTGAAGGGAATTTGCAAGTCCCTAACCTGGGATGCGGGCATCCTGGACATGCCTCACACCCAGGTCTACGTCTTTTAATTTCACAGGTTGGGACCAGGCTTCCAAGGGATCCTTTGCCTTTGATCCATAGCTCAAATTCTCTTTAAGACTCTGGCCAGTAGATGGCCACGTCTGGGCTGCAAATCAGAAGTTAGGCAATGTCTACACATTTTGTAATTTGAAGTGCTTAGTGGTTTTCCTATTACATTGTGCCTTAGCACATTTAATCCTCATAGCAAGCTTATGAGATAAGTACTATTATCACCTTCATTTTAGAGATGAGAAAACAGAGGTGGGAAGAGGCGATGTTCTCCTGGGAGATAAAGGTCTGCAGGCAGGTGAGGGGCAGAACTAGGCTCTGGTCCTAGAGCTGGTGTTCTTAACCACCTACCTCACTACCCCTCTCCCAGGATAGTGTAAGCCTTGTTCATGGCCAGGTCCACAGCTACACCCAAACCTAATCTACCTTCTCTCGCTCCCTTTCTGCACATGCTCACACCTAGAGGAGTATCAGGACACAGGTGGTCTTGAAGTCCTGTACACTGCAGTGGGATGCCGATTTGCCTTTACATGGCTGTTTGTCCTTCCCACTCGACATTGCCATTCCCCCTTTTCTACGTACGGAGGAGAATGTGGACGGCATTTTCAAACAGGCTGAAAGAAGAACAATAGCCTCCAGTCAAAAGCAGTCGCAGGCAGGTAGCATAATGGCTGTGAGCTTAGGCTCTGGAGCCGATCTATCTGTGTCATAGGCCTGCTCGGCCGTGGACCAGCTGTGGGACCTCGGGCAACTCACCTCTTCAGGCCTCAATTTCTTCCTGGGTTAAATGGAGATTGCAGTAGTACCTGTCTCATATAGTTATTGTGGCAGTTAAGTTAGGTTATGCATATAAAGTGCTCATCACAGCCGGGGCAGAATAAGCAATGAAGGAATAGTGGCGATGATGATGCCGATAAAGATAATGATAAGGGACATAACGAAGATGATGTCGATGAAGGAGGAGGAAGAGGAAGGGGCCAGGTCTCACGTGAAGGACTTTATAAACGTCCTCGCCACCGACTTTGGGGAGACTTTGCTCATCTCTCTGGGCCAGAGGAGGCTGCCTGACAGCTACAGAGGAAGCATCCCTTAGCAGATGTACAAGGAGAGGAGCAATTTCAACTTGTTCCCCTCTTGGGGGTCAACCACATGTCCACGTACATGCGCATTCACCCGTGCTCTGGGAGCACCTTGACAGTGAGCCATGCAGAGTTGCAGGGCTGGCTTCCAACTCCTTCTATTCAACTCTGCAGATCTCTGCTTCAGTCTATGAAAACAGATGGTATAAGTAACTAGAAGGCCAAACAGCTTTGCTAAGACCCAAGAAGTTAGCTGTTTCTGCCAAGCATTCGTAACACCTACCATTGTGTCCCAGTTAGGTGTCAGGTCCTCCACAAAACAGTCAAAGTGAAATCAGACCGTGTCCGTCTGCTGCTCCAGAGGGATCCCCATTTCACTAAAAAAGAAGGAAAAAACCCAAAACCTTTTGGCCTCTAAGGTCCTGTGGCAGCTGACCTCCCATTCCCTCTTTGACCTCATCTCTTCCTACTCTTCCCCTGTCTCTCTCTGCTCCAGCCATACCGACCTTCTCAGTACTGCAGACCTATGAGGCACACTCCCACCTCAGGGCCTTTGCACTGTCTGTTTCCTCTGCCTGGAGTGCTCTCCTCCACGTATCCCCATGGCTCAGTCCCTCACTCCTTTCGGCCATTGTTCAAAGATCCCCATCTCTGTCAGGACCACCCTGACCACTTTAATTTGAATTGCAAACCCTTCGCCACCCCCTTACTCTGTTCTTTTTTCTTAAAAAACACTTACCTTCTACCATACTTGATAATTGTCTAATTTATTATATTTTATCTGATTTCCCAATTAGAACGTAAAATCTATGAAGTCAGGGATTTTTATCTGTTTTCTTTAATAGATCTTTATTGGAGTATAATTGCGTCACAATACTGTGTTAGTTTCTGTTGTACACCAGAGTGAATCAGCCATATGCATACATATGTGTCCGTATCCCCTCCTTCTTGAGCCTGCCTCCCACCCTCCCTATCCCACCCCTCTAGGTGGTCACAAAGCACCGAGCTGATCTCCCTGTGCTATGCTGCTGCTTCCCACTAGCTAACTATTTTACATTCCGTATTGTATATATGTCGATGCTTTGTTTAACGAGGTAGTCCCGATGCTTGGACCAGCATCCAAGCAGGAGCTCAATAAACGTGTGTTGATGGATAGGTAAGTGCTTTATAGGTATTCTCTTACTTAATACTTACAACAAACCTACAAAGTAGTAGTATTATTATCCCCATATTATCCTTCAGTTAAGGAAATAGAGGTCCAGAGACATTAAGAAACTTTTTCAAGGCCACACAGCCAAAAAATGGTGGAGCTGATTTTGGAACCCAATATTACTTTAGAGCTGATGCTACAGTCCGTTATACCATGCTGCTTCTTCCATCCATCTTTCCAGTCTGTCTCTCTCTCTTTCTCTCTCTCTCTCTGGCAAAATCTAGTTTGTACCAGGCACCACGATAGGCTTGTGGATCCAGAGAAGAAATGACACGTAACTGAAGGATCATTGCCTTCAAGGGGTACACAGTACAGCAGCACAGGCCTGCAGGGGCTACATTCAGATCTGTAGGAAAGGAAGTTGGTTCTAAGCATGACTAAGCTGGAAAATTTGGAATGATTTTCTTTGTGATCTGGCTTCAAGTATTATAATCTTGTCTGTGCACGACAATATCCACAAACTCCACGTACAAATCTCTACACAGGAAGGCAGAAGTCTCATCTGAATATTTTATTTGGTGCCTGACACGATGTTGATCCTCTGAAAGCTCTTGGTAGAAATTGTAGGAGGTGGGGGATGCCTGAAGCAGGAGTTTGTCATTATGTTGCCGCTTTAATTCAATATCACCCTGGCTGAAAGTCACGATGGAAAAGAAGAATATTCTATTTATGTGAAATCCGAACAGGTTAGTTTCTTAAAGTCTGGATCAGGGAAGTGTCTGTATAAGAAAGTAATTGAACCTGGTTTTTTGGTATGAGAAGCAAGTTTTGTGAAATTCTTTCCTACTCATGAAATGTCCACACAATTGCATTTGTTATTATTATTCTTTGTAGGAATAATAGTGAACACTTGCTGTGCATTAATACTGTGGCAAGCCTGTGCTAAGGGCTTTTACGTATATTATTTTATTTAATGATCACAAGACCTCCCCCCACATAGGCAGGTAACATTAGTTCCATTTTATATAAAAGGAAATACACTTGGAGAGATTAGTAATAGAACATGTTCAATCTAGCCCAGTGCCTGGGATATAGTGGGTGCTCAAACAATGTTGGTTCTCTCCTTGGCTACCCTTCTTAATAGAACACTATGGTTGTAGAAGCCTTGAACTTTCCTAGACACACCTGGAGTCCATTAGTGTTCGCTGCCTAAACCACCTCTTGGGTTAATGAGTTTTACAAGCTGACAGCCAGCTGTGCCAAGCGGTAGGTCTTCCTTTCATTTGTTTAAACTCTACCTATTTCAGGCTTCAAGTGGCGCCTCGGTAGATCCAGTGATTCAAGAGCTGATGAGCCCATTCATGCTCGTCTTTGATACCCTTTAGTCTTGCAGCCATTTAATCCATGCACCTGCTAAGTGCCAGGCATTGTGCTACTCTCTGTGCATCCAAAGAAGAAATATTCCCTGACCTTAAGGAGCTCTGACTTAAAAGACTGATTACTGGATGCTATAAGATAGAGGAAATGGACTTCGGAACCAAGTGAGCAGAGGCCCTACATTGAGGGCACGGGTGGCGCACTGCACAGCTCTGTGTGGTGCCTCCCCCATCAAGTAGAGTTGGACACTGGATTTGTGCAGTGCACGACCTGTGCAACGGCATTCAGGGACCTTGTTGCTGCTGGGGGTCGGGGGTGGGGCAGGGGTGGGGTCACAAGCAACTTACTAGTATTTTCTTTAAAATTCTATTTCCTTATCTGAAACATGATAATCCCACTCCCTTCCTCACAGAGTCACCTTGAGGATTAAACAAGATCATGCGCACCAGTGAAGATTACAGGGTCTGGCACGCAGGGGCTGCTGAGTAAATAGTAGCCTCTATCATCTTGTCTTTTCAGGGTCAAGAGTGTGCTTTGCTGTGAAGTGAGCTCTAAATGCAGCTGATCTTATCTGGGAAGGCTCAGGCCGATGGTCCTGCCTGAGAACACGCACCTGTTTTATTGAGACCTTGGCTCTAATCGATAGGAACAGTGTTCTGAACTGCTGCTGAAAGGTCAGAAACCTCACCTGAGAGTCAAAGGGTGACGTGGCTGCACAGAATCCTCCCCAGCTCTTTCTTGCAAAGCTTAGGCAAACTAGCAATAAAATTATTATTGTTGTTGTTTCTATTCAATAAATATTTGACATTGGTGGTTTGCTAAAATCTTTGAACAGCCTCTTTAGATCTGGGTGATTCACACAGATTTTCGTCATTCTTCCTAAGGTGGCGGTCAGGAGACTTGCATCCTCAGCCTCCCTTGCAGCTAAGGCCTGGGTCATGACTGAGGTTGGGTCAACCAGACTGGTCCACAGAGAATGAACAGCAAGCAGAGGTGACCGGCAGGGCGGGCGGCGGTGGTGATGATGAGGAATTAGTTTTCGGGCCAGCGCAGTGGTTGACTGTTTGGGTCTCTGAGGGTGGTAGTGGCAGAGCTTCTAGTATTTAGTCCTGAGCTGATGGTGGCATCAACAGACCACCCACAGTGAGCTTAAACCTTGAACCTGACTGCATGGCCTTAGATGCTGGGTCTGCGTTGCTGGGAGCTACGGATATCTTTTTTTTTTTTTTTTTTTTTGGCTGTACCCGGGCCTCTCACTGTTGTGGCCTCTCCCGTTGCGGAGCACAGGCTCCGGACGCGCAGGCTCAGCGGCCATGGCTCGCAGGCCTAGCCGCTCCGCGGCATGTGCGATCTTCCCGGACCGGGGCACGAACCTGTGTCTCCTGAATCAGCAGGCGGACCCTCAACCACTGCGCCACCAGGGAAGCCCCGGGTATCTTTTAATAAATATCTTTTCTTTTTTTCTTCTTTTTTTGTGAGAACTAGCCAGAGTGAGTTGAGTTCTTTACACCTGAGAAGTCTGACTGATATTGTAGGAACGGAAATGATAATGTTTATGTTAGGAGAACTACAAGCCCCTTCTCATCCATCACCTTTGGCAGGAGTGACTGAGGATTCCAGAGTCCCTGGAGCTCCCAGGAAGCACTCCCACCAGCACTGCTCACCGTTCTCTCCTCTCCACGCCCCGGCCTCACCACCCCTCGCTGGCTTAGTCTCTGGACCCTCCCTGTGCCTTTCATCCTCCTTTATGTCAATCACGGGAGAAGCCCTCTCACCCCCTGGCCCTGCGCTCTGTTAGGCTCTGCACATCTCCTTTACTGACTGAATTTTTCGGTCCCTCCCAGCCCTCGCTCTTGCCCTCTGGAACTCATGGCCAGCCATCGGCAAACCCCTCTTTTCTCAGTCTCTTCTCTCAACAGTCCCTGGTTTGTCTTTGCTGCTTTCATGTTCTTCTCAGTCGCCTCTGGAAGCACCCCCAGCTTTGGAACTCGTGTCATCAGGAGCTGCTGTAGGTGCCTAACGACTCTGGGAGACTTGCTCTCATTCCTTCAGGATTTCAGCTCCTGGCTCACTGTCACTCTCTCCAGTACTACCTTCTCAAAATTCTTGGTGGTTTCAATATCCATGATCTTTCTAGTACTTTGGCCTCTTAGTTCTTTGACGTCTTCCAATGTTCTCCATCCTGCCCCCAGCCACCCTGCCCCATGGCCATACCCTAAACTTTGTCATTGCCTATCACTGCTACCCTTCCAAGATATACACGTTAAGGACCTTCACTCCTTATTCTTCTAGCTCCCAGGCTCTAGTATCCCGACTCTAACAATCATTCCCTTTATTGGAACCCACAATCCCTTTATCCAAATGCCCTTCTCAGGTCCTCCCTATTATCCGTATCCAGCTTAAATTCCCCAGTCCATCATGATTGTCCCTCCTTTGCTCCCCTTGTCTTTGCATTCCAGGAGCAAAACCCCACCTCAGATGAACTGCAACTCTCTGTTGACTTTGAGCTTACACGTGGGCAGCTGAACACGGCTGGAGAAAAGTGCATGCTCATCATACGGGCCTTACTGCACATTCATGAGCACGTGCCCTGAGTTCTTCCCCACAACCCTATTGTGTTTCCCCACCTCTCACTCTCCCCCGTGCCTGTCTCCTCGCTTTCCTCCTCCTCAGAGCTGTAGCACCTCCTCCCCTCTCTTCACTCTCAGCAGATGACTTTACCTCCCAAGTCGCCACCACATCTACCCACCTGGGCACCTTGCTCATATCTACCTGTCTCTCTCCTGTGACCGTGGGTGCACTGCCCATGCTCCTGGGCAAGTGTGTGATCTGTCCTGCCCCCACCAGATTCTCAAGGACATCACTCCGCAGTTCTTCCTGCTCTCCTCATCTCATCGGTTTCCTCCAACCTGCTGCATCATTTATCTTAGCATAAAACATACTGTTATCTCTCTTATCTTTAGAAAGGCTCTCTCTTGACCCCAGGTCTCCCTTTAGCAAACTCCTCCGAAGAGATGTCTGTGCCTGTGCCTCCAGCTTCTCCTCTCATTCTCTCTCCAGCCCATTCCAATTAAACATCACTCCCACCGCTGAAACTGCCATTGTCAAGGTCACAAATGAGCTCTGAGTTGCTAAATCCAATGGTCAATTCTTCATCTTCATCCAACTTGACTCCTTGCCGTCAAATGTCAGCGATTTGACGTTTGACCCTTTCAAAACATTGTCTTCATTTGTCTTTCAGAACATCTTTCCTGTTTTCCTCTTTACTCACCAACTGGTTTTTAACTCCCAGTCCTCTTAATGGAGCGTCCCAGAACTCAGTCCTTGGACCTCTTGTCTATCTACCCTAAGTGACCTCAGCTGATCCTCAGCTGTTAACTTCACAGCAGATAAGACTCTCAGATATGTGTGTGTACAGTTCAGTTATCCCTCCTGAACTCCATACTCAGCTGCTTATTGACATCTCCACTTGGATGTCTAGAAATGAACCACTGACTCTTCACGCCAAACCTGCCATGACCAAGTGCCACAAACTAAGTGGCTTAAACAACAGAAATGTATTGTCTCATGGTTCTGGAGGTGAGAAGTCCGAATCAAGGTGTTGGCAGGGCCCTGCTGCCTCTGAAGGCGCCAGGAAAGAATCTGTTTTAGGCCTCTCTCCTAGCTTCTCAATTCCTTGCCTTGTGGCAGCATAACTCCAATTTTCACATGACGTTTTCCCTGCTGTGTGAATCTGTGTCCAAATTTCCTGTTATCATAAGGACACGAGTCATATTGGATTAGGGCCCACCCTAATGACCTCACCTTAACTTGACTACATCTGCAAAGACCGTCTTTCCAAATAAGGTCACATTCTCGATTCTGGGGGTTAAGACTTCGACATATCATTTTTGAGGGACACAGTTCAATCCGTAACACCTGCTCCTCCTACTATATCTCATTTTGGTAAACGGCAACTCCATTCTTTCTGCTTCTCAGGTCAAAAACCTTGGTGTCATCAGTGACTCCTTGCTTTCTTACACACTGACATCCAATCCATCAGCATATCTGGTTGGTTCTACCTTCAAAATATACCCAGAATCCAAATACACCTCATTACCTCCGTTGCTGGCTCCCTGGTCTGAGCCACTATCTTCTGTCATCTGGATTAGTGGCAAGAGCCTACTAACTCGTCTCCTCGCTTCTGCTCCTTTAGTAGCCAGAGTGACTCTTTAAAAATGTTAAGACTTTGTCACTGCTTTGCCCAAAACCCCTCCCTGCCACGGCAAGTAGAGTAAAAGCCAGTGACCTGCAAGGCCTTACAAGGCCCACCACCTGCTTTACCCCTCTGGACTCACCCCTTGCTACTCCCTCCTCCCTCCCTCTGCTGCATCCACTGTGGCCTCCTTGCTGGCTCTGCCTCAGGATCTTTGTACTTGCTGTTCCTCTGCTCAGAACACTCTTTCTCTGCATAACTGCTCTGCTTGCTCCCCTCCTTCCCTTAGAGCCTTGTCCAAATATCACCTTCTCTGTGTGGTCAGCCCTGAGCAGCCCTCCCACCCTCACTCCTTATACTTCCCTCCCCACTTTATTTTCTCTCTGGAATTAAGCTTCATCTGATAAACTATGTATTTTACTTGTTTCTTGTTAGTCTGTCTCCCTCACTTGAATGCATACTCCTCGGAGACAGTGATATTATCTGTTTCAGTCACTGCTGTATCTCTACGCCTAGGACAGGGCTGGCACATAGTAGGTGATCAGGAAATACTTGTACCAGTAATTCATTAATTGAATTAATATTCATTGTTATAATGATGAACAGATGGTGATTTGTAGCTTTCAAAGGATGGTCACCATTTAATTGATCCTCCAGGAGCCTGATGAGGTCGGTCTTATTATACTCCTGTTGCAGATGAGGAAACCGAAGCTAAATGTGATTATGTGACAGGTTCCAGGTCATGCTGCTAATGACAAAGCAAGAACTTGACTTTGGAATCAGACCATCCAGGTTCAAATGCTCACTCTGCCTCCTTCTGTATGTGTGTCCTTAAGCATTTTCCATAATCTCTTAAAGCCTCAATTTCTTTTTCCATATAATGGGGATAATAATAGTTCTCATTTCACAGAGGTGTTGAGAAAATAAAAATGAGATAATCTTTGGGAAATGACTGGCAAGCAGGAAGCACTTGCTAAATGTTACTTTTTATTGTTATTATTCTCCCTATTTATGATTGTGATTGTACCTCACTGATGAAGCAAAAGATAAAATTGTGGAGGAGGGATTCTCTCTTGGAAACTTTATTTTCGTTTAGCATCAGCTCAGGATCCAGCTCTAGCATTCTTCCACGAAATTTAGTATTTAAAAATAAAACAGGCCCAGTCTAGCCCCGTCTCAACCAGCGTATGTTAGTGTGTATGTGGGTGAGTGTGTGTTGCTTGTGCCTGTGTGTCTTTATTTTCCATTTACTTAGAAAATTGATAGATTTCCAATTTAGAGTAAGGGTGGACCGGGAGCGAGAAGGGAAATGGAGCTGCCCATCAAAATTAGCAGGGACGTGAGTAAAGGTCATTTGATCACAGCTTGGCTGCCTCTGAATTAACCTGCCTAAGAGAGACTTGTTGAGTTTGCAGCTCTTTAAGGGGCATATTAACACCAGGAGTGAGGAAAGGAGATGCCCGGAGAGAAGGTCAATTTGTGGCTGCTCAGATCACCAGGGGTCCTGGAGAAACTTGTCTGGAGAAGCCAGCCCTGGGCCATTAGGGTGAGGGGCAAGGGAGGAAAGTCTGGTGCATGGAGGAGGCCTGGGTGCCTCTCCGAGGGCTGCCTCTGAAGTCTGGCTGGCCCTGTGAGATCCCTGCCATTGAAGCTGGGAGGGGCGTCCCCAGTGCTGGAGCTACAGCAGAAGGAGAATTAAGGAGATGTGAGCACAGCATCCAGTATGGCAATTGCAGCTTCATTAATTGTCTGTGAAGAAAAGAATAGGAGGCGTTTATATGATAAAGATGCTGGGAAATTAGAGGGAGAAGCAGTGCTGTTTACTGTTTTTATTTTATTTTTATTATCATTAAATTGCTTCAAGTCACCTGTAATTTTCCAAGGCTGTCACAATGACAAATCTTTGAGGATTACACAAGACACACACAGTCAGAAAGGTATAGAATTTAAACTTTCAAAGGTCTCAGAGCCTCAGCTCTTTTTCATTACCTCCCTGGCAGCTGGCTCTGTTGGGTTGACTTAGGTGATCCCCCCGACCCTCACCCCCAAACCCAAGGCTGGTCCCAGCCCCTAAGCTTTGTGATTTTACTGCCAACTTGGGGGTATAGTGGGCCATGAGGCAGCTGTACCCTGGAGGGAAGAGGCATGACCTGGGGCCAAGGATCCAACTTCATATTCCTGCTTTTCTCCAGAATGGCTCCCTGCCTACGGGAGAGTCACTTACCCTCCCTGTCTCTCAGTCTCCTCATCTGTAACATGGGATGTTGATATGTAACTTATAAGATTGTGGTTTGACTTATATAGGGCTATGGTTCCTGTGTTCTGACAATTCTCTGACACCCACTGAGTGTCCTGCAGTCCAATTCCATTCTGACACTACCCGGAGTTAGCATCAGATCCCAGAGTTAAAGACCAAGGTCCCTAACAAGACTGCTCTTAACTCAGATGCCAGCCACAAATGGGGCCCTATCTTACCTGCACTTCGGTCTGACTTGGCTACAAATTCAGGGGTTCCCATAACCTCCCTTTAGGTTGGTTAATTTGCTAACTCCCTGAAAGTGCTATACCTACAATTACAGTTTTATTGTAAAGGATACAACTCAGGAACTTCCAAATGGTCTCAGGGTGGGGGGTGGCCAGAGCTTCCATGGAATCAGGTCTAGTCACCTCCCAACACATAATACGTTCACCAACCAGGAAGGTCCACTGAGCTTCAGTGTCCAGAGTTTTTATCTGAGTTTTATTATATAGGCACATTTGATTAAATCAATAGCTACATGATGGACCTCAATCTCCAGTCCCTGTCTCCTCCCCAGAGGTTAGGGGGTGGGACCGGTCATTCTGGCATGGCCATCCCCTCCCTTGGAACTATCTAAGGACTCACAATTAGCCTAAACTCAGGAATGATCAAAAGAGGCTCATTATGAATAAGACACTCCTATCAGGAAATTCTAAGAATTTTTGAAGCTCTGTACCAGGAATTAGGGACAGAGACCAGATTATAAATTGCCAATTTATAGTTTTCTTTAGAATCACCCCAGGGCATATTACAGGTTCAGTTTCCAGGGTCCTGGCTCTCAAGATGATTGATATATCAGCTCATGGCTGAGACCTACCAATGTGCTTGCCTACCATACTCCCAAGTGATGTTGATGCTGGTGGTCTATGGCTCATACTTGGAGGAATGCTGATGTAATATCCTGTATGGTAATGTGCACGACATTGCTCTGAACACCGTAACATGCGTCAAAAGCATTAGGCACTATCATGAGGATTGTCTCCTCCTTTGAACAGATCTGATCGTTGGATATGTGTTAAGTGTAACTGTAATTAAATATCAGAGTTGAAGGAAGCCTAGAAGCCTTAGGAGTCTAGTTCTCTGGAGCTCCTAGAAGGGTTTTTAGGGGTTGGGAAAAGTTGGAAGATGAAGTCAGAATTGTGGGGTGTGCAAAGCCTAATGGAGATTAGAGTCGGGCCACTTGTAGTGTTTTCCTAGTGATTCCTGCAATCATCCCCCTTCCCTTCACCTGCTATTTCCTTGTTCATCCCAACGATGGGTGAGCCCCACTTACTGCCTCACACTCACACTCCTAGGATGACTGTGAAGGATGTAGCCTGGGTCCTCTGCAAATCTGGGATCTCAGCTGTGACCCCCAAACTCTTGCGAGCTTCTAATTCAGTTTCTCCAACTGTGGTCTTGGGATATCTCCCAAAGAACCACCTGGAGAGTGATCCTGAATTGGTATCTTTGTGGGGGAGGGAGTGGGCCAAGGAATTGGCTTTCTAAATAAGTTCCCAAGGACCCTAACCCCCTCTCCCTGAGCAGATGGCCTTGCCTCCAAGTTGCTGGAAGTCTGATGCAGGGTAACAAGGGTCAGCTTCCTGTCTGGCAGGTAATAGGTACTCAGTGGATGTTTATGGAATGAATGAGAGTATGACAAAGAAATTCAGTTTTCCATCTCTCCACCGTAAAGTTCTTCCTTTGTCTTTCTACTCCCAGCCCATGTCCTGACTGAGGCCCCATAAGGCTTCTGGCCTCGTGCAGGGTCTTGCTTTCTTGGTTATTCTCTTTCCTGTACCTTCAGCATCTTTCTTTCCACCATCTCTTTCTGCATAACGAGGTCTCCTCAGTCTTCCTTGCAAGGGACCTCCTGTTCTTTCTCCTTGTCTCTGATCAACATTTGCTACTTCCCCACTGAGATAATGGCATCACCCTTCTCTCAGCTCCCTTCCACCCCAGCCATCTTTGATTCCTCTCTCTCCCTCACTCCACATCCAATCTGTGGCTCAGTCCTCTTTACTTTACCTCTGATCTTTGTCTTATATCTCTTTATTTTCACTCCCCATGTTATTCCTTCTGTCAGGCGTTCATTTGCTCAAGTTGGGTCTCTTGCAGTAGCTTCTAGTCTCTGATGTCTGCCTTCCAAATTACACTGAACCCTTGGCCAAATTCATCACTTTAAGTCTTAGGTATTTTCGTACCATTACTCTGAGTCCCCACTGCTAGCAGAATAAGGTCCTCAGTCTTTAGCCTCCACAATTTGATCCTACCTATTTTTCCAGATTTATCTTCACTACTCTCCTAAACCTCCAGTCTTCCAAAAATTCTAAATTTCTACCTTCTTGGACCTAAATACTTGCTGTATTCTCTTGCCTCCTCATCCTTACCCTTGCTCTTTTCCCAGCATCATTGCCCCTGCCATCTGTTCAACTCCTTCAACTATAGTGACACCTGTTCTAGGAATCCTTCTATCATCCCCAGACATAAGGGCATTCCTGGAACCTCTGTAGCCCTCCACTGGTCTCTGCTCTGCTTTGCTTTGTGGTTCTGTGTATATGTGTCTTCTGAGATTATCAACTCCTTGAAGGCATGTAACAATATCAATAACAGCACACTGAATGACAGATATGACTATAATTGATTGAGTACTTATTATGAGTAATAGGTCCTTCACATGCAATAGCTTATCACCATACTCCAATTTCATTGTTATCTCCATTTTAGAGATATGGAAACTGGGGCTTAGAGAGGTAAAAGCCAAAAAGCTGACAAGTGGTAGGGATGAGATTCAAACCCAGACTGACTCCAAACCCACTCTCTTTCTACTCCCAACGCAGCTCCCAAAGCAAAGAAGAAAACCCACATTCATTGAGCAACTACTATGTGCCAGTCAGTGCTGGTAGGGGTCTGAAACTGGGCAAGATAATCCCATGAAATAATATACATGAAAGTGACTAGCACAGTGTTTGGCGCATAGTAGGTGCTCAATATAATATAAATGCTAACTGAGAAATGGATAGACTTTGTGTCTACTCCACGCCCGAACTTGCTTCCAGAGTAGCGGCTGTGTCCTACTGTGGGGAGCTGTGGAAGGAACCCTGGGGCTGAGATCTCATTTGGGCTCAGCCAAATGCATTTCCGATGACCCTGAGCAAGTCTCACAGCCTCTCCAACCTCATTTCCTCACAGTGAAATGAAAAAGCCAGATGACCTTTTTTCTAAGGTCTTTCCAGCTCTAAGAAGTGAGGTGATATAGGGGTCAATGAGTTGTAAACAGCAGAGCAAATACAAATGGAAGTGATTACTTTAATACTTTAGATCCTTCCTGCAGCAAGGACATTTCTCTGGTTTTCAGGAATATAGGATAATTCCCTTCTCCGAAGCCGACTTTCTGAGGCTAAAGTCCCCAGCTCTCCTGGGCTGGCCGGGACAGAGGACAAATGGCCACCCCTCCCTGGTGCATGCAGGGGAGAGGAGGTACCACTTGGGTCCCCTTCTGTCTTATGGGGCACTGACCTCTGTGGGATCTGGCCATGCCTTGCAGAGAGTTAATTAAAGTCTGCAGGGAAAGTTGGCAGAAATAACAGTTCCTTTGACTAAGGAGGGGAGGTGGCAATGAGCTTTGCTTTAAGCAAAATGTACAAAGAAGGAATAGGAAATCATCAACTTGGCCTCCTTTGCTGGGCCCACTAGCCTTCCTCTGTGCTGGCTTCCAACCCCTCCAGTTTCCCCCAGGAAATGAGGCCCCCCCACTAGTCATATATATATATGTGGGACCCTGGTTTTTGTTTTTGAAGGTAAGAGGATCAGTACTGCTGTGGGTTTGTGAATGTGAATTTGGACAGGAGCCCAAGATGACCGAGAAGAGGCAATGATGACAGAGCTGATGGAGCTGGATGCCGCCAAGAGCAAAACACATGGCACCGACAGGGCTTACCCTCAACAGGGCTGCCGCAAGTGGGCGCTTTTCTAGGCGCTTTCCCTGCATTTTCTCATTTAATCTGAACCCTCTGGTTCAGGTCACTGGGCTTCTGAATAATGGAGCCAAGATTCCTATGCAGGTCTGTCTGTCTTGGGTGACAACACGATTACTCATTATAATATACCTCCTCCTCGGCAAATGGAATGCAAGGAGATGGAAACTATTGAGAAAAGAAGAGGAAAGTGGAACCAGGAACAGTGGGTTTAAGAGGGGAGAGAACGGAGCCTGACAGTCCTCAAACTTGCCAGGGTTGGCTGCTGGAAGCTTCTAGTGCTAACATTAGTTGAGCCCTACTAAGTGAAAGGCTAAGGGACATTGCACGTACCTGCTCATTGAATCATCGCAGTAACTGCACTGCTGTTATTTCTCATAGGAGGAGATGAAGACTGGAGAGGACAAACGTTTTGCTCAAATTATGCCACCAGTGAGAACTGCTAGAATTTGAACCCAGTTCTGTCTTACACTTAGAGTCCATGCTGGTTCCACCCTGTGGCACTGCCTCCCACTTTACAGAGCATCTCAGGATGCTGGTAAGTCCAGCCTTGGCAGGAAGCACACTTCTCACCCCCAAGGGCGGGAGAAGTGAGAAGGAGTGGGCGAGGGAACGAGGGACAAAGCTCTTGTTGAGTCCTTCCAAACCCTGCCACTTGTCTAGGCACTCCACCTGTGTTTAATCTCATTTCGTTCTCCTAACACTGGGTGGGAAAGGCATAATTGCTCACATTTTGCAGACGAGTGTATTGAGGCTCAGAAAAGGCAATTGATTTGCCGAAGGTCACAGAGCTGGTAAGTGGTGGACCAAGGATTCCCGTCCAGATGGGCCCAACTTCAAAACCCAGGCAAATTAAAAATATAATTTTATACTTAATCAAGTAGCATCTCATGCTAGATTCTATTAAAGACGAGCTGTAGCAGAGGCCAACACTTAACAATAATTTTATAGTTGAAAAATTTATAATTAAGGCAATCACCAATTAACTTATTTTTCTGGGAATAGGGAAAGGTTTGACGTTATTGAATTTTCGCTGCAGAAGAATCTGGAGGCTCATTGAAGAACCATGGAGTGTGTTCAGTAAAGCAGGAGCTAGAGAGAGCAGCTTAGGTAAGCTGACCTCGGCCACGTGCCCAGAAAGGGGACAAATTCAAGAGCTTTCTGGGCACGGAGAGCAGGCGGGAAGCACGGCTAGGTTCGCCGCTGCCTGGGAGAGTACCTTTGGCTTTAGTCTAGGCTAGATGTAGTGTCTGCCAGAGGGGATCATATTTTCTCAAAAAAGTAGGGACTGGGAACAAACTAATTTGATCATTTGTCTTCCCTGCTCAGTAACCTTCAATGTCTCCCCATTGTATCCCAAATAAATCCCGTAAGCCCTACCTTGACATTCACAGCTTAGCACAATCTGGTCCCACTTTACATCCCCAATACTATGCCACACTCATCACCCCACATAAACTTCATGCTCAGGTTACACTGGTTCACTTTTTATTCCATTAACCCAATTTCGAGTCTTTCTCCTTTCCTCCCCTTTCCTTCCAAATCTACTTAGTAAAAATCCTGCTCTCAATTCTTCAATTTCCTTTCCTAGGTGACTCCTCCACGAAGTCTCCTCTGCCCACCTAGAAGCAAACGCTCCCTCTCTTTACTTACACGTGGCATTGATCACACAGTGCCTTGAATTGAGATTATTCATGTACATGCCTCCTCTTTCCTACTAGGCACAAGCTCCTTGTGGGCAGAGGTGATTCCTCACGCCTGTGAGTGTAGGAATAAACCAGTAACTAATGAGATAAAAGATTCATGTCTTATCTATGACGTCATTATAGTTAAATAATGGTCAGCGTTTAAGTTCAATAATTTGAAAGGACTTAGCTTGAACTTGCTTAAAAGTGTGTTAGAGACCTGAAACATTTTGAGAATTAGGTTTTTTTTGGAGTTCATAAATGATTAATATTCACTCATTCGTTCAATATCCTCAGTGTGGAATAATATGTTTTTCTGAAAACCTTGTTAGAGAGAGCTTGAGGGTACAAGTCTCCCCCTGACACCAAGACTGGGTCTACCAGGAAGCACAATGCCACAGGTCCTTAGTGCTATCAGGACTGCCAGGCTGTGTGTCTGCACGTGCCCATGTGCCCCATTTGCTGTATCCCCTCCTTTGCTAGTCACTGTACTAGGGTCTTGAGTCTCACGGTTCCCTCCACGGCTGCAGAGTATGGCTTTCCAAGCAAGCTCCAAGTCTTGCCAGGCATCCGTCTCCTCCATAGTTAGGTCAAGCCAAGGGAGAGACATTGAAGGATGCTGCTGTTAAAAATACTTGGTCTGGGCTTCCCTGGTGGCGCAGTGGTTAAGAATCCGCCTGCCAATGCAGACGACATGGGTTCGAGCCCTGGTCTGGGAAGATCCCACATGCCGCGGAGCAACTAGCCCCGTGAGTCACAATCACTGAGCCTGCGCGTCTGGAGCCTGTGCTCCGCAACGGGAGAGGCCGCCATAGTGAGAGGCCCGCGCACCGCGATGAGGAGTGGCCCCCACTTGCCGCAACTAGAGAGAGCCCTCGCACAGAAACGAAGACGCAACACAGTAAAAATAAATAAATAAATAAATTAATTAATTAATTAAAAAAAAAACTTGGTAACCAGCCAAGTCACTTCGCCAGCATTCAGCTCCGACATTGTACTCTGTTTATGACTGGGAGGGAGAGACATTCCCAACCAAGAAATACCTCTGGCCCGTTTGCACAGCAGCGCTGGCCCTTGTCTCTAGTTCACTTGTTAAGTTTGCAGAATTAAGTCAGCAAGGCCCCATCTTGGATCAGTCATAGCCAGTAGAAAGACGGCCCCCCTGACTCTGGCTAAAAGCCAGGTGCGGCTCCGCTCCATCCATCTCCCCACAAATCTGGACTTACCTGAATGGGAAAAACATCATTGTCCTCTTTGGCTCGCTCCGTTTTTGGAAAGTTGGAGGATGATCTCATTTTGAGTGGAAACCAAGGTAACTTACTCTGCTTGCTGCATCCAGAGGCAGTTTACTCAGTGGTCCAGGATTCAGGGCTCTGGGGCCAGTGGGAACTCAGCTCACCCTTCAGCTCTGGGTTTTGCTTCGTGGGTGTGGTCAGGTTTCTTGACCTCTCTGTGCTTTGCCTCCACATCTGCAAAGCAGGACTACTCACCGGACTTCATAGTTGTCGAGAGAATTAAATGAGCTGAACATAGCAATGGACAAAGGAAGCGCTCCATGGGTGTCATCTATTATTAGAATCACAACTGCCCATGGGGATGTGACAGGTTCAGCTGACCTGCTGTAGCCGCGTCGCTCCAAGGGTGGCACGCTCCTTCTTTTGCTTTTTCTCCCCTGATTGATTCCTTAATCAAAATTCAAACCTAACCGTGAAGTTGATCGCATTTCCTGTCGAACGTGACCCTTGACTGGGGGTATGGGATGCTTCCTGTGTTATTCTGGTCTGTGCAACAGACATTCCCACACTGTTCCCTTCCAGAGAGGAGCTGTGCTAGGCGGTGGGAGGTGTGGGGATGAAAAGGTAGCGAAGACACTATTCTTGCCTTCGGGAGCTTGTCGTCTGGCTGGACTGAAAGAAAGGTGCCCGATTCCTATAAAACACCACCAAGTGTGAAAACTGTTGAAAATGAGACGCAAACCCAATGACCAGGCTGTTGGCGCTAACCCGTGTCACTATCCTGCCTTATTTTAATTATGGTTTCCCTTCTCTGCTATCATCAAATTAAAAAATCCTTCACATGGTAGTCTAGCAACATTGTTATGTTGTCATACTGCAAATCATGTGGAAAGAGCAAATTGTTTTCAGAGAAAGTTTCAAGTAAATTTATGAGCTTATGGACAAATTGCCCGTTAATTGCTTTTGAAAAAAAAAACACTGTCAATGGACTAATTTCAATCTTCAAAAAAAAAAAAAAAGAAAAAAGAATGCCATCTCCCATGTTTCTGGAGCTTTAAGGTTTATAAATCTCACTGTTGTGCATTTTCCCTCTGAGTCCTGACGGTGACTCTGTGATGGTGGGAGGGATTCTCAGTCTCAGGTTGGAAATGCAGGCAGAGGCTTGGAACGGTCGTGTCTTGCTCTGTTCACGTGCTGAGGGGGCTTGTGAGGTTTTGGAACCCAGGATCCCTGACTTCAAATCCAGAGCCCTTTTCGCTACCTTACTCTGTAGTCAAGTAGTTCTGCACCATTTCACTAACATTTAATTAGCTAAAAGTGGAAACAGGTAACCTTGAAATTAATTCGAGTTAATGTTAAATGTTGCTAACTTTTTATTAGTTGAACGTTTCCATTAACTTTTCCAGTGGCTGCTTTCTTGTACCCACTCACAGCAGTGAACAAAATCGAGTACGTGCTGCATAAGTCTTTACTGAATAAACAAATAGCTTCGCTGGCTGGGTCTGGCTGCAGGGTGGGGTTAGAAGTTTGAGTCACGGAAGACAACATTGAGTATTGAATTCACTCTTTGGTTTGTCAAGTATTAAGTCTCTGTTCTATGTAGTGTGCTCCGTGGAGTAGAGCATGGTACACGTGCGGTCCTTGGCAAGTTATTTAACCTCTCTGAGCCTCAGTTGCCTTGGCTTTAAAAATGAGGAATAATAATAGCACCCAATTCATGGGATTGTTATTAGCATCAGATAAATGGATGTATATAAAGAGCTCGGTTCAGAGGCTATCACGGATTGTTGGTGCTCAGTACGTGGTAAAGATAGTAATTATCAATCTCCGTGCTATGTATTTACACACGGTTCATACCCCGAGGTTCCACAGATTCAATGAAGTGGTCTGTTGCTCTCGGTAGCAGCACAGAATGCCCCTGTCGATTTGTTCTGGAGCAGAGGAGGGAAACGGAGGCCAGCTATGAAAGCAGAGCTGCGTTCCCGTGGTCCTGATGGAGGAAGAAAGGGTCTTCCTTCTTAATTTTAGGTGACAATTGGGGAAGGGACCCAGACAACTCACGTGCTGGACACACGGCACACTCCACATGGGGCCTCCACTCAGCATCCTTTGGGAATTCTGGGCCCCTGGGCCCTTCAGCCGATTGCCTGGGTCAGATGTGTGTGCGGGGATGCAGGGATGGGGCCTTTGATCCAGTGACCACTCTGGGTTCGAGCGACAGAATGACAAAGCTGGCAAAGCAGGGTGCAGGTAGATTGCTTCCCCTTCTGCAGTTCTGTGTCCTCTCTCTACAGTGGAAGGAAAGAGTCCTCCCTGGGGCCCTGGAGTGCTTCTACCTCAGTCCTCCCCTTGAGCAGGGCTCTTCTGAGGCTGAGCCCTGGGGATGGGAGGGGGCAGGGGAAAGGACTGGAGTGCTGGCCTCATCCCCAGGGACCCTTCCTGGGAGTGAATGTGGGCACAGAGACCTCCACTTCGACTCGCCCCAGACTGGGCTGCAGTCTGGGCCTGATGCACAGCACTGAGTTGCTCTAATGAATGGAGCTGCTGGCCAGCTTGTTTACGACCTGACATTTTTGCTGGCCCTGCCAGCGGCTGCCTCCTACTCTAAGTGGGGAAAAGCCACTTAGGAAGACAGCAAAGCAACCTGCCACCAATCTGTCAGCAATTGGCTTCCATTAGGGATAGGACCGCCGTGAGGTCGGGGAGGGGCAGGCTGGGAGGGAGAATGAAAGGGAAAGACAGATCTGTCTGTTTCATCTCATCCGGTTTCCAAATCCCAAAGAGATGTTCCGGGGAGGAGACTCGGTAAACTGGCTGATTGTCTCTTTCAAGGTGGCAACTGGGTTCAAAGGTGTCTTCACCTCTCCCTCTCATGGAAAGAAAAGAACCAAATGCCAATTTTGCTGATTGTATCAGTTTGTAGAAGTGTGTCAGGTTTATCATAAACTGTCCTGGCTGCCCCCCAGGATGGTTTATCTGTCCCCATTTCTGTCTGATCTGTTGTATCTGTCTGTTCTCATGTCTGTGCCTCCCAACTGGCCATGGCTTTCCCCAAGATTTTCTTCCCTAGTTGTATATATTCTTTTTAAACATCTTTATTGGAGTATAATTGCTTTACAATGGTGTGTTAGTTTCTGCTGTATAACAAAGCGAATCAGCTATACATATACATATATCCCCATATCCCCTCCCTCTTGCGTCTCCCTCCCACCCTCCCTATCCCACCCCTCTAGGTGGACACAAAGCACCAAGCTGATCTCCCTGTGCTATGTGGCTGCTTCCCACTAGCTAGCTATTTTACATTTGGTAGTGTATAGATGTCCATGCCACTCTCTTACTTCGTCCCAGCTTCCCCTTCTCCCTCCCCGTGTCCTCAAGTCCATTCCCTACTTTGAGCAGTGGTTCCCAAGTAGAGAGGCAGTATTGCACATGGGAGAGGCTGTGCGTAGAACCATGTGGGACTTCGGTTGTCTCCATGACTAAGGACTGCTCCTGGCTCTCAATAATCACTGGGTCTGGACCAGGGATCATCTAAATATCCTGCAATGAGCAGGGACAGTCCTACACAAAAAGACTCATCCCACCCAAATGCCAGTACTTGTCCTGTTAAAAGTCTAGGGCAGAAGTCTAGGGCCATGTACCCCAATGTTCACTGCAGCACTATTTACAATAGCCAGGACATGAAAGCAACCTAAATGTCCATGGACAGATGAATGGATAAAGAAGATGTGGCACATATATACAATGGAATATTACTCAGCCATAAAAAAGAATGAATTAACGCCATTGCAGCAACATGGATGGACCTAGAGATTGTCATACTGAGTGAAATAAGTCAGACAGAGAAAGACAAATACCATATGATATCGCTTATATGTGGAATCTAAAAAAATGGTACAGATGAACCCACTTACAAAACAGATATAGAGTCACAGATGTAGAAAACAAACTTACAGTTAGCAAGGGGAAAAGGGAGGGCAGGAGGGATAAACTGGGAGATTGGGATTGACATATACACACTACTATATATAAAATAGATAACTAATAAGAACCTACTGTATAGCACAGGGAACTCTACTCAATACTCTGTAATGACCTATATGGGAAAAGAATCTAAAAATGAGTGGATATATGTATAACTGATTCACTTTGCTGTACAGCAGAAACTAACACAACATTGTAAATCAACTATACTCCAATAAAAATTAATTTTAAAAGTCTAGGGTAAGAGGGATAAAGGTAACCAGGGGTAACTGGGCTCAAGGGGGGGCTGACTCATGCTAACTCACCCCAGACTGATAAAAAAGAATTGCCCTGGAGCAGTTTACAGAGGGGCTGTTACTTTTTGGTGGACAGAGACTCTCTCTGCTCTTTGGAGCTCCTCCTTGTTCCAGAACGATAGGGAAAATGACTTATCAGTCCAAAGGTGAGCATGGACTGGGGGCTAGTGGAAGCCAGTGCACAGTGGGGCCCTATGAACCAATCATCACTTGTCATTGTCGCAAATGCCTCTCTTGAGTCTGGAATACTTGTGGCATCTGTGTCTCTCCCTTTCAGCCAGTGCTGGATAAACCCCAACAAACACTTGCTCCTGGGACCCCTGCCACCTAGAGACGTGGCGCTGAGCTTGTGCTTCAGAGGGCCTTACTCTGGCCCTTCCCCTACCTGGGACTTTGGATTTCCTGACCCAAGAGCCCCAAGCCGGCTCCCAGGGCCTCTACCCCAGATCCATTGGCAGGGTGCACATCCTGAGGCCAAGGATGGCCAAGGAACAGCTGTTTTGCAGGGGGCAGGGAGACAGAGCTTGGACAGTTGTCCTGAGCTCTAGGACAGAGCCGAGGTGGGAAGAAAATGGGTGGGGCTTGCTTTGGGCTTTCTCTTCCAGGATCCAGGCCTGGCATCTCCTATTAGTACAGCCTTTCTCCCCTGGGATTCCCAGACCTTAACTATGATCATATCCAGTCTTCCTGGGAAAAATGCCTGTGTTACCTTGACTGGATTTGGGACCCTTGATTCTTCACTCACTCAGATCTGGGGTTTCTCTCTAGTGACTTCTTAGAAGGTTGATCACATGTATTTTGTTGGCTGTTATAACTATTCACATCCCTCTGAGGTCCTTTGTGAGGGAATAGGGTGGGACTGGGTCATTGTAACTTCCCACAGTAACAGCGATGTCGCGATAGCAGCTGCTTTATTCCAGCTCTTTTCTTATTATGTCTGTTCCTATGTCTATTTGGCCCATGGTTTTATTTATTCTGTTTTCTTAAAAGTTTTACCTTTTGGGCTTCCCTGGTGGTGCAGTGGTTGAGAGCCCGCCTGCCGATGCAGGGGACACGGGTTCGTGCCCCGGTCCGGGAAGATCCCACATGCCGCGGAGCAGCTGGGCCCGTGGGCCATGGCCGCTGAGCCTGCGCATCCGGAGCCTGTGCTCCGCAACGGGAGAGGCCACAACAGTGAGAGGCCCGCGTACCGCAAAAAACAAAAACAAACCAAAAGTTTTACCTTTTGGGGCCCTGGACACAGGACCATAAACTTATCCCATCAAACAGTAAATTTGCAGGGTTGGTATCGCTTCCATACAAACATTAGAGGTTTTGATATTTCAAGCTGCAGTTCTAGCAGTTTCTTTGATCTTTTACTGAGCAGTAAATTATTTATTGGGTCTGTCATAAAGATAAACCAAAGCCTATAAACTATATTTATAGTATCACAAAAGTCTCCCTCCTACCTGGCATCTTCAGAGGTAGATGGTGGTCCTGATGATAAGAAGCATCTCGGGCTGGAGCGGCACTAGGCCTGGCCACTTTGTCCCCTTTTTAATACCTTTTCTTCTTTCCTTTCCTTTGAGCTGTTTTGCCTTCCTTCCACGATTTTGCCTCATTTTCCCTTCCCTCTACTATTTTTTTGGCTCCAGAGCTGAGATTTTTGTGAGGGTTGTTGTGAAGATCCCCATTGCCCCTCCCTGGCCTCTGGGAGGCCACATCCCCTTTCTGCTTGAACCCCAGGCCAATCTCAGCTCTTCCCTACAGAAACCTACGTCCCCAGCCCCCCGTACCAGGCCCAAAGCTATTTCCTTCCCGTGCAGTCCTTCTGCCTTGAAGCCCAGACACCTGTCAAGCCCTGGGAAAATGAACTGTGCCCAATCACTGGCCAGTTTCAACGGACACTTTGGGTTGTTGGGAGAATTCATTACAGAGTGTGTGGGGGGCATACGTGTGATTGGATGTGCTCGGGAGCAGATGACTGCCAGCCTTTAAGCACCCTCTTTCATTTTATTTTTCCTTTGACTTTTAACTAGCACCTTCCTCAATTAAAGTGGCAAGGGCAGACAAGGAAATCAGTGGATCTCTTCCCGAACATCAATAAAACACATTTCTCTCCAGGATACCTATTTGTTATTTGGATATCAGGCTGACTGTAATCTGTTTCCATTTTCCCTCTTCGTGTCCCCCGCCAGAAGCTGGAGGCTCAGCCATGGAAATCCTGCTGTTTCCATTTGGCTGAATGAAGGGATAGATTAGATTCCTGTTTGCTTTGCGGACGTTTCCATCAGATATTCATTAGATGTGTCAGGGAGAGCCTGGAATATGTGTCTCCCCTATTTATTTCGGGTGTGGCGGGGTGGGATACTGGTGCAGGGGGCTCTTGGAAGATGTTACCACCTGCCTCAAAGAGTCTTTCTTCCTCTGCTTGATGATAAATCATGGCCCGAGTTATTTCTGTTCTGAAAGATATGGATGTCAGGGACTGCTCCTTGCTGCTACAGAAGAAAAGAAACTGGACCTTGGTGGAAAGGTAGGAAGAGTGTTTTTGATGAGCATCCTACAGTGCAAGGTGTTCCACTGTACAGATGAGGAAACTGAGGTCCAGAGAAATTAAGTAGATTGTTTCCATGGGACTACCCAGTTCTCCCCTCTGCCTTCTTTCCTGCTGCCAGTTCTCCTGAGGGGTGCCTCCAGCCTAGCCACTCCCTGCCCACCTACTTGCCACGAGCTCTGGGCCCTCAGGAATGGATGTGTCATTGATATGTACTTGCAGCCAATCAGGAAGGCAGGGACATGCCTAATATTTGCTGTGTCTGATAAGTTGCCTAGCATGTCACCAGGCACAAGGTGAGCTCACAACACATCCTGGTCAATTGATTGAGCCCTGGGACTCACCTCTGAGGTTGCCCGTCCTCTATTGCAATTGCTCATTGAACCCTAACTATACGCAGGTCTAGCCAAAGCTTCTGGCTCCAGAATACCCACGTCTTGGGAGCCTCAGTCCCGCCCTTCTGGAGGATCCATTCCTTCTGCCTTGGCCAACAGACTGACCTCACCCCTCCCTCCTTCCTTGTCTGTTTCCTGTCCCACCTCCAACAGTGCTGTGTTGCCAGGACCGCCCCCCGCCATTGGCTTGGTCCTGCCCCCACCCCCAGCCCCGCTGCCAGCTGCTACTTTCCAGATGTCCCCACTTCAGGGGGCCGGCTCTGTTTTACTTTTTAATTTTTTTTAACATCTTTATTGGAGTATAATTGCTTTACAATGGTGTGTTAGTTTCTGCTTTATAACAAAGTGAATCAGCTATACACATACATATACATATACCCCCATATCTCCTCCCTCTTGCATCTCCCTCCCACCCTCCCTATCCCACCCCTCTAGGTGGTCACAAAGCACCAAGCTGATCTCCCTGTGCTATGTGGCTGCTTCCCACTAGCTATCTGTTTTACATTTGGTAGTGTATATAAGTCCATGCCACTCTCTCACTTCATCCCAGCTTACCCTTCCCCCTCCCCGTGTCCTCAAGTCCATTCTCTACGTCTGCGTCTTTATTCCTGTCCTGCCCCTAGGTTCTTCAGAAAAAATTTTTTTTTAGATTCCATATATCTGTGTTAGCATATGGTTTCTCTTTCTGACTTACTTCACTCTGTATGACAGACTCTAGGTCCATCCACCTCACTACAAATAACTCAATTTCATTTCTTTTTATGGCTGAGTAATATTCCATTGTATATATGTGCCACATCTTCTTTATCCATTCATCTGTCAGTGAACATTTAGGTTGCTTCCATGTCCTGGCTATTGTAAATAGAACTGCAATGAACATTGTGGTACATGACTCTTTTTGAATGATGGTTTTCTCAGGGTATATGCCCAGTAGTGGGATTGCTGGGTCGTATGGTAGTTCTATTTTTAGTTTTTTAAGGAACCTCCATACTGTTCTCCATAGTGGCTGTATCAATTTACATTCCCACCAACAGTGCAAGAGGGTTCCCTTTTCTCCACACCCTCTTCAGCATTTGTTTATAGATTTTCTGATGATGCCCATTCTGACCGGTGTGAGGTGATACCTCATTGTAGTTTTGATTTGCATTTCTCTAATAATTAGTGATGTTGAGCAGCTTTTCATGTGCCTCTTGTCCATCTGTATATCTTCTTTGGAGAAATGTCTATTTAGGTCTTCTGCCCATTTTTGGATTGGGTTGTTTGTTTTTTTAATATTGAGCTGCATGAGCTGCTTGTAAATTTTGGAGATTAATCCTTTGTCAGTTGCTTCATTTGCAAATATTTTCTCCCATTCTGAGAGCTGTCTTTTCATCTTGTTTATGGTTTCTTTTGCTGTGCAAAAGCTTTTAAGTTTCATTAGGTCCCATTTGTTTATTTTTGTTTTTATTTTCATTACTCTAGGAGGTGGGTCAAAAAGGATCTTGCTGTGGTTTATGTCATAGAATGTTCTGCCTACGTTTTCCTCTAAGAGTTTTACAGTGTCTGGCCTTACATTTAGGTCTTTAATCCATTTTGAGTTTATTTTTGTGTATGGTGTTAGGAAGTGTTCAAATTTCATTCTTTTACATGTAGCTGTCCAGTTTTCCCAGCACCACTTATTGAAGAGGCTGTCTTTTCTCCATCATATATTCTTGCCTCCTTTATCAAAAATAAGGTGACCATATGTGCATGGGTCTATCTCTGGGCTTTCTATCCTGTTCCGTTGATCTATATTTCTGTTTGTGTGCCAGTACCATACTGTAGCTTTGTAGTATAGTCTGAAGTCTGGAAGCCTGATTCCTCCAGCTCTGTTTTTCTTTCTCAGCATTGCTTTGGCTATTCGGGGTCTTTTGTGTTTCCATACAAATTGTGAAATTATTTGTTCTAGTTCTGTGAAAAATGCCATTGATAGTTTGATAGGGATTGCATTGAATCTGTAGATTGTTTTGGGTAGTATGGTCATTTTCACAATGTTGAATCTTCCAATCCAAGAACATGGTATATCTCTCCATCTGTTTGTATCATCTTTAATTTCTTTCATCAGTGTCTTATAGTTTTCTGCATACAGGTCTTCTTAGGTAGGTTTATTCCTAGGCACCTTTTTAAAGAGAGTGTTGTTTCCTGTGACACTGGCAATCCTTCAGAATTGAAAAGGCCTGTCTCTGCATCTCACACTCTGTCACCGGCTCTCAAGATGGGGCCTAAGTGACTTGTCATCTTCTCTTGTCAGTCGCTGGCTCCGGCTGGCACTTGTGCTCCTCCCTCCCCGCTGGAGCCATAATCCTCCCCTTTGATATCACAGTTGTCTCCATGGCACTGAGTAGCCCTCACAGCTCTGCAGGGGCTCTCAGCCTTCGAGAAAAATGGAAACAACAGCAAGAAAGACCGTAAGAAAAGGGTAGGCTTCCCTAGTGGCGCAGTGGTTGAGAGTCCGCCTGCCGATGCAGGGGACACGGGTTCGTGCCCTGGTCCAGGAGGATCCCACGTGCCACGGAGTGGCTGGGCCGGTGAGCCATGGCCGCTGAGCCTGCGCGTCCGGAGCCTGTGCTCCGCAACGGGAGAGGCCACAGCAGTGAGAGGCCCGCGTACCGCAAAAAAAAAAAAAAAAAGAAAAAGGTAATGTCCATCTCCACCCCCCATCCCTTCACCCTCCCGGGAAAAACATCTCTAGTAGAGAAGGTACCCAAGAACTGGGAGAATGGCAGAAAGACCCTTAGACAGAAGGCTCTGTTTGCCACTGCTGTTCCAAATGGTATTTTTAATTTTCCTGTTTAAGCAGCATGCCCAAGAGAGCTGGCTTCTGCCCCTGGTGTGACACGGGAAGCAGGGTGTCCAACACCAGGATGGGCTCAGCTTCCAGAAGGGAGGCCCTGGAGTGAACCCCCTTAGGTCACCGGAGAGCTCAGGTCTGGGAGACAGGGAGTGGGAAGGGATGGGAAAACAATGCAAGTTTTGGAATTCCCAGCTATCTCTATGTGATGCTAACAGCTTGGCATGTGTTATGCCCACACCTACACATGTCAGACCCAGTTTTTTGTTTGTTTTTTTAAAATAAATACAAGATCAGCTTTATTTATTTATTTATTTGGGTGCACTGTGCGGCATGTGGGATCATAGTTCCCTGACCGGGGATCAAACCTGCAGTGGAAGCGTGGACTCTTAACCACTGGAGCACCAGGGTTTTATGTGTTATGGGGGTTCATGTTGATTCCCCCAGACTCCTGAGGGTGGTTTCTGAGGTCTCTCTCTCGGGCTGTGTGGTCTGCCAAGCCAGGGGCACTGGGCCATCTCTCAGAGCCTTGGGGTCCACTCCTGGTTTGGCCATTTGCTCCTTCTGTGCAGAGGGGGAGATGTGGTGAGAAGATGCTCAGATCTGTGCTGGTGCACACTGGCCGCGTTTCCTAACCTTAGATTGTCACATAGGTTATGTAAAAACTTAGTGTCAGGAAAATAGAAAGTTCTTGATGTAACTGTATTTATTATTGCTGTTTTAGGTAAGTTGTTTTACCTCCTGGATCTCAGTTTTCTCATCTGTAAAGTGGAATAAAATGATCTTACTTGCTACCTTATTATAGCATCACACAAGGAGATGGATGTGAAAATCCCTTCTGAAGTGTGAAGTATGAAGAATTATTTGTAACCTTCTTTTATACCCAAGTGTGTCTGTCACTTAGGGGAGAAGGAATAGGATAGAATTTGCCTTAAATGCTCAGAAAAGGTTTCCAGGCTGCCAAAATCCCTTATTGTCCCTTCCTTGCCAATCCCTTCATCCCTAACTTGCTTTGGCTTCACAAATTCCCCCAAACTGTGTTGCTGCTCCTTGCAGACACCCCACCCCCAGGACAATCGCAGACACCATGCCTGGTAAACAAGGAAGTCTCCTGGGGATCTGGCTCCCCCATCCTCCTCTCCTGTAATTATTCTTCCCTTTGCAGGTCTCACCAATCTGAAGTTTGACTTGTTAGGGAGTCAAGTAGAGTAGGATGGAGCCCTCTGCACCTGAAGCCTGACCCTGGGGTCCCCCAGCCGTTCTCCCTAAGGCCAGCGAGCTGACTGTTCCAGGCAGTCTGCCCTTGGCAATTCCCAGCAGGAGTCTCTTGGCCCCAGCCCAGACTTTCACCTGGTTTCTATTTCTGCCTTATCTGTGGATTGCTCCTGCAGAGCATGGGCAGTGTGGGAGGAGAGAGGCAGGGCCACACCCAACCAAACCAGCTGCGGCTCCAGCCTGGCTCTGGGAAGTTCTGTTGGAATATTAACACTGGAGGAAGCCAGTGATTACCTCTCAGACTTGCAAGTGAGTTGGGCAAATCGGCTTTGCCGAGAGCTAGAGAGAGCGCTGGACAGAGTGAGCTATAGCAGCAAAGGCAGCACATGGTGATGAAGGAGGAGATTTGCTCCCGCAGAAAGCGGGCTCTCCGGGGGCTGCCTCCTGGTGGGGGGTCTTTTAAGTGAATTCATTTTGGCAGTTTCTGCCTTCCTTCGGAGAGGTCCTTGGGCATTGCTTTTGTTGTCTCTCTCTGAGGACTCAAGGGAGAGAATGCACGAGGTGATAGGGAAGCACACGCTCACCCAGGTACTCCACAGGTGGCTGGGAACATTTCTTTCATTCATTCCCTCAACTAACTGGTACTGTGCACTCTTTCTGAGTCAGGCACTAGGCTGGGTTCTTGGGACATAGCAGTGAGAAAGACATTCATTCTGTACCCTTTACTCCACACCGGATGTGGTCAGGGACCAGGATGGAGGTTAGACTCCCCATAGCTGCTCAGTTTGCCTTCATCAGACCCAGGTCACTTTTCTATCCCCAATCGAGGACATGTCACATGGACACAGGTGGGGATGGTTTAGCCCTCTGACCAGCTTTGTATTCCCAGCACCATTTCTCTAAAGAAGAGAGCCCAAGGTCACATAGGTGAACCAGACATTCTGGGTATCGCAGCACTGCCCTCAGCTCCTATAAACAAGGGCTCCTTCCTCGAGACACGTCACTGCCATCTGCTGGAAAACTGTCACAGTGAATGTACAACTCTGCATGATGACAGTGTGAATGGTGCCCCCCTAGATTTGTTCAGTACTCCACCTGCCTACCCATGTGGTCGTGGTCTGTTGTTTATTGTATGAACGCTGCTGCAGGTCCACAGGGCAGCAGCTACTGTCAAAACATCTCAAGAGAAAGATGCTATGGAGTCCCAAACCCCTGAGATAGTAAAAGCCATCTTTGTTTGCTATTAGCATATATTTCTAAAGTTTTATTAGATGGAGGGTGAGTGAGGGTGGAAATTTACAGTATTCCAAACTACATGTGAGAATCTGACTAATGAAGAGGTGGAAGGTTATGTAAGAGCGTCTCACTTTCTTTTCCCTCTTTCTTATCCATTTCTCTTCTCTATTCCATCCTGGGGACACAAAGCGTCACCAGTTAGGGAAGTGCTAAACTCTTGGCCAGAACAGTTCCCAGCTCCTTGGCTCCCCATATACTCACACATTCTCAGAGGAACTCTGGAGTATTTGTGTTTAAGAGTCATTGCCTTATAGTTTAACTTAAAGGGTAAATCTCTGGCCTCAAAGCCCTTTGTCCCCAGAGGTGGTAGATAAGCAAAGAAATGGATTTAATCCACCAGAAATGGAAGTGCAGGGCTGCCTTGAAGAATATTGAGCACCTCTATTTCCAGTCCCATAGGGGCTGCAGCACACACACACACACACACACACACACAAACGTCTGCACCTGTGTGTGCAGGGATTGGAGTAGATGAACCAGTATCTAACTCAGTGCCTTTGCCCACTGTCAAAAAATGTTGGTTGATGAAATTGTTGGTGGTGCCTCTAATGCCTGGGGCCTTCCCTTCCTTGAGCTTTGCGGCCCTCGTAGGTAACATAAAGGTGTTAGCTCTGTGTGGTGTGGTTAGCTCTGTTTGCTATGCTATAACAAAAATACCATAGACTGGGTGGCTTAAACAACAAATATTTATTTCTCAGAGTTCTGGAGGCTGGGAAGTCCCAGGTGAAGATGCTGGAAGATTTGGTGTCTGGCGATGTTACCAAGTCCAATCTCACTCTGCTCGCTGCTGGACAGGCCACTAAATCAGAGACGAGGTGTTGAGACAAGGAAGACGACTTTATTCGGAAAGCCGGCAGACGGAGAAGATGGCGGACTAGAGTCTGAAAATAACAATCTTATCGGGGTTTGGATGCCAGTTTCTTTTATAGCACAGAGAGGGGGAGGAGATGAGGAAGTAAAGTAAAAAGGCCATAAGTTTTGCAAATATCTCCTGGCATGGCCAGACTCGGGAAGGGGATGTGTTAATTTCTTCTTTCTTGCAGCCACCCACAGGTGGACAGGGTCCGGATGTTTGTCTGAACAAAGGCACTTTGGTTTAACATTCAGGCAGAGGGGCAGTGTTCCCCGAGGCAGCCCATTATGTATAGACAGTATCGTTTTAGTGAACAAGAGCAGCGGAGAGCAAAGGTTAAAGTAAGAGAAACAGATGCAACATGTAGTCAGATGTGGCTCTTCCCTGTTACAGCGAGAGCCTACTTCCTGCTTCATAGACGGCTGTTTTCTTGCTGTGTTCTCATGTGGCAGAAGGGGTCAGGGAGCTCTCTGGGGTCTCTTTTATAAGGACACTAATCCCATTCATGAGGGCTTCACCCTCATGGCCTAATTCCCTCTCAAAGACCCCACCTCCAAATGCTATAACGTTGGGGGTTAGGATTTCAACATACCCTTAGAGCGGTACGAGCCCTCAGGACTGCACTACAGGGTAAACACAACCTCCATATGGTGGCAAATGTATGTGTCTTTGTTTCCTTTGTGGTTGGAGACAAAGTTGATGTTTTTGTGTCATCCCTCCATTGAGCCCCTCAGGTGCTGAATAAATACGAAGTCTCCCTGTGTGCGGGGCTCCGTGTTGTGGGCTGTAGGGGCTACGCAGATGAAAGAGACATGATTCCATCCTGAAAAGCTTCCACAAACCCAGCACAGGGCTGAACATGGTACTCAAATGCCACAAGCTTCCAGGCTGTGAGCTCTGGCTGCAGTGCCCACTGTGGGGAGGGAGTGAGAGAAGGTGGGATGGGGAAGGGGGACTGGGGACCGGTCAGCAAGGGCCTTCCCTCTTGATCGAGGGAGTCGTGTCAACCAGGGTTGGTGTGGTCGACAGACAATGCTCCCGAAGATGTCTGTGTCCTAATCCCTAGAACCCGTGACTATCTTACCACATGTGGTAAAAAGGGACTTTGCAACTGTGATTAAATCAAGCCTTTGAGGTGGGGCGATTACCCTGGATTATCCAGGTGGGCTCTGTTAAAAAAATAAAATTTAAGGGACTTCCCTGGTGGGCCAGTGGTTAAGAATCCTCCTTCCAATGCAGGGGACTCGGGTTCGATCCCTGATCAGAGAACTAAGATCCCACATGCCGCAGGGCAACTAAGCCCGCATGCTGCAACTACTGAGCCTGTGCGCCTCAACCACAGAGCCCGAGTGCCACAAACTACAGAGCCTACGTGCTCTGGAGCCTGCACACCACAACTAGAGAGAAGCCCACACGCCGCAATGAAGAGCGTGCATGCCGCATCAGAGATCCTGTGCGCTGCAACTAAGACCTGACGCAGCCAAAAATAAATAAAACAAAATAAAACAAAATTCAACAGAGTAAATTTGAAGGTCTAATTGGCTTTATTAAGCAATTTATGAATCAGGTAGCATCTCATCTAGCAAGTGGTAGGGAGATACTCCGAGGATGTGTACCAAATGGAAGGTTTTTATAGGCGGAAGGAGGGTAGGGCAAGGAAGTTTTTAGCAAGAGAAAAGAAAGAATTGTTTCCAGCCAGGTCATCTTCTTTTGAGGCGAAGGGAGTGACAGGGGTCTTATTGTGCAGATTGCTTTGCTAGTGCTGATCAGGAAATTTCAGGTTGTCTGTTTAAAGACCACATTCCTAGGAGAGGTTGAAACTGCAATTAAGTCTTGGTTTGCTGTCATGGGGGCCAATGACTTTATTTTGTGCCTGTTGTTTCTTGTTTTTAAGAGCTCGATGTAGTCACAAGCGGCCTCATAAGAGGGAGGGAGGTCCTCATAACAGGGAGTCAAAGGGAGGAGAAGGCCATGCATGATGAAAGCAGAAATTGGAGTGATGCACCCACAAGCCAAGGAATGATGGCAGCCTTGAGAAGCTTAAAGAGACAAGGAAGAGATTCTCCCCTGGAACCTCCACAAGGAACAAGGTGGAGACCCACCTTGATTTTAGCCCCATAAGAATCATTTTGAACTTCTGACCTCTAGAACTGTGAAAGAATAAATTTGTCTTGTTTCAAGCCACTAAATTGGTACAGGCACCAAGCAACATTAGGAAACTAATACAGTTGGAAATTCCTCCAGCTGTTATGGTTTCTAACCTAAGGCAAGTTATTCAAATTTTCTACCAGATGCCAGTCTCCTCACCTTTTAAGGAGTTTAACAGTAGTACTTAACTTGTAGGATTTTAAGGATGAACTGAGATAACAAGTGAAGCACCTGCACATAGACAGCTTGTTAGGATTGGTGTGCCTACAGGCTGTGTGGGGCTCAATAACCCACTCTCGCCTTCCCTTCCTCTCCCCATCCTGGCCTTTCTCAGTACAGTTTTTCTTCTTGATCACTCTCCCCTCCTGTAGCTGTGTTACCAGAAGAGGGACCCCTTCCAGGGCCCAAGAGCGGACTCTTGTCTAACACTTGGAAATGAATTGTCCGAGGAGACACATGTGTTGACAATGCAAAAGGCTGCTGGGTGTGTGACTTTCTTCTGATTGGTTGGTAGTGAGTTAACAGGGTGAATCTGCCCTTTGGTATTCAGGAAGGTCTAGGAGGCTGAAACCTTTTTCCTACAAACAAGAAATGGAAGAAGTGGAAAGGATTCGTGCCCAGGAGGGCCCCACAGGGTCCTGCTTGGTTTCAGTTGTTGATAAACTATTAACATTTAAAAATTAGGGACTTCCCTGGTGACGCAGTGGTTAAGAATCTGCCTGCCAGTGCAGGGGACACGGGTTCGAGCCCTGGTCCGGGAAGATCCCACATGCCGCGGAGCAACTAAGCCCGTGTACCACAACTACTGAGCCTGCGTTCTAGACCCTGCGAGCCACAACTACTGAAGCCTGCGTGCCTAGAGCCCGTGCTCCGCAACAAGAGAAGCCACTGCAATGAGAAGCCATGCACCACAACAAAGAGTAGCCCCCGCTCGTCACAAGTAAAGAAAGCCCGCACGCAGCAACAAAGGCCCAACGCAGCCAAAAATAAAATAAATAAATTAAAAAAAATAAAATAAAAATTAGTTATCTATTTTATTGTAAGCACGTGTAAAAAATGTCCATTTTGTGTACAACATTTAATGAGGTTAACAAGGGAATCTTTGAGATCCATATGTAGCTGGATGTGACTAAGTTTAGGCTTTAGAAGGTATGCATGAATTTTCTTAGAATTCTGTCCCTGATTGTTGGAAGTCTGTCATTTCTAACAACGACAGACCCAGAAACACACGTTGCTTTTACGCACATATCTTTTTCACAGCTTTATTGAGGTATAATGACAGGTAAGTAACTGCACGTATTTAAAATGTCCAATTTGGTAAGTTTTGACATATCTATCTACCTATGAAATCATCACCATAATTAGGATGATAAACATATCCATCACCGCCACCCCGATTTCCTTATGCCCCTTTGTGATCCATTCCTCCTGCCCCTGTCTGTCCTCCTCTATCCCTTCTTGCCCATTCTCCCTACAGGCAAGCCGTGGATCTGTTTTCTATCACTAGAGATCAGTCTGCATTTTTATAATTGTATATAAATGGAATCATGCAGTATGTGTTCTTTTTTGTCTAGTGTCTTTCACTCAATATAAGCTTCAGCCAGGGTGTCAATAGTTCATTCGTTTGTATTACTGAGTAGTATTCCATTGTATGGATAGACACAGTTTGTTTATTCATTCCCCAGATGATGACCATTTGGGTTGTTTCCAGTCGAGGCTAGTACAAATAAACCGCTCTAGACATTCATAAGAGTCTTTGTATGGAATCTGCTTTCATGTCTCTTGGGCAAATACCTAAAATAGAAATGGCTGGGCCATATGGTAGGTGTATGTATAACTTTTTAAGAAACTGTCTAACTTTTCCCAAGTGGTTGTACCATTTTACATTCCCAACAGCAATGTATGAGAGTTCCCTACCAATACTCTACAAGGTCAGCCTTTTCAAGTTAATCATTCTGTTAGCGGTATCTCATTGTGGTTTTCATTTAAATCTCCATAATGACTAAAGATGTTGAGCATCTTCTCATGTGCTCATCCACACATCTCCTTTGGTGAAATGTCTTCAAATCTTTTGCTTATTTGGAAAAATTGTGTTGTTTGTATTATTGAATTTTTAAAGCTCCTTATTCACCCTGGATCCAAGTCCTTTATAAGACATATTCTAAGATTTTCTCCCTGTCCTTGGCTTCTCTTTTCATTCAACACTATCTTTTGAAGAGCAGAAATTTTTAATTTTGATGAAGTTCAAATTATCAATTTTTTTTAAATGAATGGTGTTTTTGATGTCGTGTCAAAAAAAAGTCTTTGCCTACTCTAAGTTCACAAAGATTTACTCTTATATTTTCTTCCAGAAGTTTTGTTGTTTTAGGTTTTACATTTAGGACTATGATTCATTTTGAGTAAATTTTTGTAAATGGTGGATATATGAATAGAAGTTAAGATTTTAAAATATGAATAGCCAATTGTCCCATCACCATTTGTCGAAAAGACCATCCTTTTTCCGCTGGAGTGCCTTTGCACCTTTGTCAAAAATTAGTTGACCGTATATGTGTGGATTCTTATAAATATTTTAATGTACTCTTTCAAGTATAAAATAAGTGGTGTATTTAATATTGCACGTTGTATAAATTCTAAGATTATTTTCAGAAAGTTCATTAACAAATGCTCATAAATGAACACAATAAATTTACCTGTCAACGATTTGTGTCAATATTTATGGCACTATTTCCTGCTTTTATTAGTACTTTTGCTGGAATGAGTCATGAAAACCACACCTAGCTAAGCCTTGGGGAAACACACCTCAGTGTTTTATAAATGCTTCACGGTAAAAATTTGATATTAAACTGATGCCTTTCCAATTCTTTAACCCCCTCACTTCTCCGCTTCACCGTTCCAGTGGCAGCAGCACCTTCTCTGCATTGCTCTTAGGGTAGGGACCATACAGAGAGAACAAAGCGTCCCTTTCCTGGCTTTTGAGCTCTTAAGTAGCCTTTTGTAAATCTATTGTAGAGGCAATGGTATTGAGAGCCATGGATTTCAATTCTAAGGGCAAGGTGCTTGAGAGAAAAAAGGGTATTTCTGAATTTCAAAAGCTTGGCTTTAAATATCAAAAGCCAAAGCCAGAGGGCTCAGAGCACAGATTTTATATCATAAACCAGACTGTGGAGAATAACAGTCTCTTTCTCAGCCCAAAAAGAGATAAGATTTCAACCAGGGGGTGAGGTGGAGTGGAGGAGGGAGAATTGGAAGGAACTCGATTAAAGTTTAAACTGAAACTGGTGGGTCCCTGGGAAGGGGCTTAGCACTTCATCCACTGGGCCCAGGCTGCGATGTTGACTGGAGCCCAGACAAGCCTGAGGGGCCTCAAGGAGAGGGGTGATTGCCTGACCACCCTGAGTGAAGCTTGCATTCTCCAGAACCACAGCTCAGCAGTGTGGGAACAGAGGTTGAAGATGTTGAGGACTGAAGGGCCCCCAGACTCCCAGAATCCTTATGCTCCAGCATCAGGTGGGCACTCCTAAGAAGGGCCTGTCGGTGGCCATCAGGGCCAGCAGCCTGGAAGAAGCGTTCTGATTAGGATGAGAAGGATGTGGGGTCAGGGTCACTGACAAGGGGATGCCATTGCTGGAGCACAGGAGAGCATCTTGCTTCCCTCTTCCAAGGTAAGCATTCCAGAGGCAGCAGGGTACTGCTGGAGTGGCAGGAAAATGTGACACTCTTACCGAACCTAACTTGGGTCTACTTGCTGCAGAGCAAACCAGTCTACCGATACCAGGTTGTGGTAAAGGAAAGCACAGTGCTTATTGCAGGCACCAAGCAGGGAGATTGGGCAGCTCAGACTCAGAAGACCCAAGCTCCCCAATGGCTTTTAGGGGAGGGTTTAAAAGGCAACAGTTGGGGTGAAGGTTGCAGTTTGTGGACTTTCTTCTAATTGGCTGGTGGTGAGGTAACAGGGTGGTGTTTCAGGAATCTTAATCATCAACATTCTGGTTCCTATCACTCTGGGGTTTAGTGCTTGTGGTCAGCATCCTCCACCTGGGTGGGGATCTTTGTTTCCGCAGAACAACCCGAAAGATATACATTAGATTGTTACGTATATTCCTTGAGGAGGAACTAGGATTCTGTTTTATTGCTGAACTGTTAACTACTTTTCTTGCTTCATTGCTTCCCTTTGTTTCTGCATTCCCTCACTTCCCTAATTGGTAACTGCTTGAGTCTGCTCTTTGGAACTGAGGGAAGGCCTTGGAGACTAAAGCCTTTTTCTACAAGACAAGAAACAGGGGACACAGGGGGCCTTTTGTACCCAGGAGGGGCCCACAGGGTCCTGCTCGATTTCAACACCAAATCAAATTATTATTGCCAAATGTTCAAACGGAAACCGTGCATCTCAGATTGGGACTTGAATCCATGCTCTAGGACTCAAACCCAGCCAAAACCTAGATTGGGACTTGAACCCATGGTCTTCTAATTGAGATCGCACACCTGGTCTCAGGATTTAATGAAGCTCAGATTCTTGATGTCTCATTGTGGAAAGAATTCAGTGAGAGACAAAGTGATAGGTAAGAAGTGGATTTATTTAGAGAGAAACATACTCCACAGACAGAGTGTGGGCCATCTCGGAAGGTGAGAGCGGCACCAGGGTATGGGGTTGTCAGTTTTTATAGGGGTGGGTGATTTCATAGGCTAATGAGTGGGAGGAGTATTCCAGCTATTTGGGGGAAGGGGCGGGGATTTCCAGAAATTGGGCCACCGCCCACTTTTTGAACTTTATGGTCAGCCTTGGAGCTGTCATGGCACCTGTGGGTGTGTCATTTAGTGTGCTGATATGTTACAATGAGCGTATACTGTGGCCTAAGTTCTAGTGGAAGTCCACCATCTTGGAACTATTTGGTTCTAATCAGTTTATGTTGTGTCCTCGGGCTATGTCATTCTTTTAAAGGCTGTGCCCTGCCCCCTTCCCTCCTGTTTCAAAACATTCGAACAGGAGATTGTATTCACAGCTCAAACTGCAAGTGGGACCTTCTATTTCAGAGTTTCTTGACAGGTGGGAGTAGACATGGAGCCCCTCATCTTTCAGAGTGGCTGACTGAGGCCTGGGGCATGTTCGAGCCCCAGGGCAGTGCCCCCAGCTTTGGGTACGTTTGCCCGTTTATCTCACTGTACCATATAAATACTATTTTCTCTTCATGCTTTGATAGAATGCTAGGAAGTTACTTTATTAGTTTTCTACTGCTGTGTAATGCATTACCACAGACTTAGCGCCTTAAAACAACACACATGTATTATCTCACAGTTTCCATAGGTGAGGAGCCTGGGCACGGGTTCTCTGCTCAGGGTCTCACAAGGCTGAAATTAAGGTGTCTGCTGTTGTGTCCTCATTTAAAGCTTGGGAGCCTCTTCCAAACTGTTGGCAGAATTCGGTTCCTTGTGGTTGTAGGACTGATATCCCCATTTTCTTGCTGACCGTCAGCCTGGGTCCTTAGCTCCTAGCAGGAGAGTCTCCATCCAGTCTGCTATGAAGGAGCCTTATGTAGTGTGACATACTCACAGGAGTAACTATCCCAGCATATTCACATGTCCTGCCCACACTCAAGGGGAGGGAATTTTTACAGAATGTGTGCACCAGTGGGCTTCAGTCTTGGAGGTCATCTTAGGACCCTGCCCACCATGGCCACCCAGCTATGGAACACGCCCAGAACCAAGATTATCATTACAGGCAAAGGGAAAACTGCCCCCATGGAATGAATCATACAGGGACAGTGGGAAACAAAAATGTTATGACTATATCCATGAATTGTTCTTGTTCATAATGCAGTTACATATTTGGGGAAGGGGAAGATTTCCTTTCCCCCTTCCCTTCTTTGGTTCTTTTGGGTGGCCAAATAATTAAAACGACATGAGACAGATTAGCATGAGGAAATTAATACTAATTTGTATGTACAGGAACCCCACATACATGAGAGGTTCAGAGACACAAAGGTAAAATGAGGTATATATGCCATCCTGAGCTAAGGAATGGGAGAGGGGCCTGCGGACCTCAAAGACAGGAGGGTCATTCACAGGATACAAGAAGAGGAGCAGATGTTGGGTAATTAGATGTTTGCCATAAGATGGACCCACCTAGATAAAATTTATCTGTGGGAGTTTTAACTCTTTTTCTGGGAAACATCCCCAATTCAAATTCTTCTAGGTAGTAGAAGGGCAGTAATTTCTTTTGAGTCCACAAGGTCTTGATTGTCTTTAGCTCAAAATAATACACTTGCCAAAGTGGCTTACTGTGGGGAGGCCTGTTCTGAACCCCTATACATGCGACGTAAACATTTTTACTTGGGCTTGGTTTTCATGAGACGGCTCGAGCCTGTCGATCGCAAGTAACCAATGATCCTGTGTAAATAGTGAGGGCGCCAGAATCGCTGCATTGGTTGGACTTCAGGGAGGTAACTTCGTTGAAGAGAATGGACAAGGAACTTTCTTAAGTCACAAACCGTTTTTATTTAGAATGAATGATTAAGGCTTCCCTGGTGGCACAGTGGTTAAGAATCCGCCTGCCAATGCAGGGGACACGGGTTCAAGCCCTCCCGTGCGACACAACTACTGAGCCTGAGCTCTAGAGCCCGTGCTCCGCAACAAGGGAAGCCACCGCAATGAGAAGCCTTCACACTGCAACGAAGAGTAGCCCCCGCTCACCGCAACCAGAGAAAAGCCCGCGCGCAGCAACAAAGACCCAACGCAGCCAAAAATGAAATAAATAAAATAAATAAATTTATATTAAAAAAAAGAATGAATGATTATTGGACATGCCTTCGGAAATCATTGAAGGGGAAGATGGTAAAGCCATCTGTAAGTCAGTTTTTGTATATTCCACCAGTGAATGTATCAGTGAACTTTGGAGAAGTATGCCTAACCCTTCTAGATGCATAGGTTGAGTTCTGGGTATCCTGGTACATGATATCACCGAGGTTGACACGACAGCATGGTGAGAAGTGAAAAGTGCATCAGAATCACAAGCCCAGGTTCTAGTTCCAGGTCTGTCTGCCTGTGGCTGGCTGTGTGACTTTGGGCAAATCACTGTCCCTCTCTGAGTTTCTATAAAACAAGGGGTTAAGACAAAATGTTTTCCAAGGGCCAGCACATCATGCTCTTATCTATGTCCTTGATGCAAAAGCATCCTGGATTTCCCCAAAATCTGAACACTCAGGAACGAGAGACTCCCAGGCTGTCAGGCCATTCTGAGGTCTAGATAAGTCAATATTCATTCTGATGCAGCCAGACTGGGCTCTTTTCTGCTTGTGAATGTCTCTACAAAGAGATGCCATGGCCTCTTCCTCTACTTGTATTTCACCATCACCCACACCAGTTCCACTCCTAGGATGATTCCCCGTTATCCCACCAATGCCACTTGGCCGTATATGACACTGTATTACACCAACATCTGAATTAGTAGCTGGAAACGCAGTAAAATTTGTAGCTGCCATAGTGGGCTCGCAGGGTGGGAACAGGGTAGAATACATTTATTTAACAGAGATAAAATTCTTCCAACCAGCATTGCCTGAGTATCTCCTATACAAGGAGCACTAGCTTAGGTCCTGCTAGATACAGATACATAAACACAAAACCCTGGCCTTTGTCCTTAGAAGCTTCTAATCTCTGGGAACGGTGGAGCAGAAAAGCAGAATGGGCTTCTAGGGCTCCCCAGGCCCATTTAACTCCATAGAGAGGACCAACCTCAGGACTGAGCCTCCATTCCAGGTTTATAGGAGCTTGTGGTGAACAGGTCGAGGCAGAGGACTGGGTCCTTAGGGAGCCGCCTCCATCTGTGTGATGGTCTCTTTCATGTGCCAACTTGGCTAGGCTACAGTCTCCAGGGATTCAGTCAAACATTAATCTAGGTGTTGCTGTGAAGGTCTAATGTAGATGTGATTAAAATACATACTCAGGTGACTTTAAGTAGGGGAGGTTATCTTAGATAATCTGGGCAGGCCTGATGCAATCCACTGAAAGGCACTTAAAGGCAGAACTGAGGATTCCCTTAGAGAGGAAGACAGTCCCCCCGTGGGCAGCAGCTTCAGGCCATGCTCCAGAGTTCCAGCCTGCCCTACACATTTCAGACTTGCCTAGCCAGCCGCTACAGTCTTGTAAGCCAATTCCTGGCAATAAATCTCTTAATATACACCTTCTACTGGTTCTGCTTCTCTGGTTAAACCCTGACTAATGTAGAGTTTGGTACCACAAGTGGGGTGAACGCATTTGTGTTTTGCTTGTTGGATGGACATGTATCTTTGGGCATCAGAAGGCAGACTAGTAGGCAGAACAATGTCCCCCAACCTCCACTGAAGATGTCCACACTCTAATCCCTGGAACCTGTGAATATACCATTTAATATGGCAAACGGGAATTAAAATTGCACATGGAATTAAGGCTTCTAATGAGCTGACCTGAGAATAGGGGGATTATTCTGGATTATTCAAGTGGGTCCAATGTAATCATCAGGGCTCCTAAAGGTAGAAGAAAGAGCAAAAGGGGACAAACCAGAGAGATGGCAGCTTGAGAAAAACTTGGCCCCATGTTACTGGTTTTGAGGGTGGAGGAGCTAAGGAAAGTGGGCAGCTTCTAGAAGCTGCAAAAGGCCAGGGAATGGATTCTCCCCTAGACCTTCCAGGAGGGAATGCAGCTCTGCTGACACCTTGGTTTTAGCCCCGTGAAACCCATTTTGAACTTCTGACCTCCAGAACTGTAAGATAACAACTCTGTGCTGTTTTAAGCCACTAAACTTGTGGTAATTTGTTATAGCAGCGATAGGAAACGAATACAATTCCCCTCTCTCTCAGCAGTGAACCATCAACTGCCTCACCGCCATTGCCATGGGGGTAGGGAATTGTTCTCTCCCCGCCACCCACAGGTCAGTCAGCCCACCCTCCAGCCTCTGCCTTCCCCCTGCCTCAGCAGCGCCCCTCCCAGGGCACTCAGTGCAGTGCTCAGCTCTTTGACACAGCCTTACCCACGCCACAGTCTGGACAAATCTGGAAACGTCCATAGCCTGTAGCTGTGGTATCAGAGTTGGAACTTTATCAATATTTGTGGAAAAAAGGGAGGAAGGAAAGGAGTGCCGTGAACATCACCCTGTTCTTTACCCTCCCCACCAAGACAGTTCCCACACCACATGCACTATCTATTTGTAGGTTATTGACACCAGAAGACACTTAAGAGAAATTAGACAGGGCTGCCTCTTATAATTTTTTTTTAAAGTGTTTCATTCTCCCTCCAAGCTTACGAGGCCACTGGGATACTCTAGCTTTATAGCCTCATGTTATTTTGTTATTGGAAGGAAACATTTCTTCAGCTTCACTCACTTTCTCTTTCAGGAGAGTGCGTCAAGTGCATGTTTATAAACACCCTATGGAAGGAATCTTCTCTTCCCATGTGCAGAGCCTAAAAACCCATGACAACTGTCTAGATGGAGAGCAAGGGGTAAAAGGCAGTTGCATTTTTTTCCTTTTCCCCTTCCTCCTTTCCTTCCTTCCACAACTATTGATAAAGTTCCAACTCTGGTTCTGACATTGTTGTCAAATGTGTACTTGTATTCGTTTCCCAAGGCTTCTGGAAAACACTCATCTCACGTGGAGAGCAGCAGGGCATCAGGGAGTGTCCAGGCTTGGACACTGTGTCCAGCTCCATCCTGCCATTGAGAACCCAGGTCCTTCCCATCTTCCTGCTCTGCGGTCCTCAGCATGTTGGCCGTGACCCCTCACAGTGGGAGATGGCTACCTGCACAGACAGGACAGCCTTCGGTGGAACAGGAGGACATGTCTCTTCCTGTATGTCTCTCTTTATCAGCAAGGAAACCCTTCCTTGAAGACCCCAGCAGATGTCCTCCTATTCCTCACTGGCCAGGTTTGGGTCCCCTGCCCCTTCCTAAATGAATCACTGACCAGGGGAATGAATTTACCATGATTGGCTCTGGTGAATCCAGACTTACCTTTGCACCACGTGGGAGAGAGTTGGACGCCTGAAAGGCAACTCTGGGTAGGCAACAAACAGCATCTGCTACGGAAGATCTTGCAGTGGCTCTTGCGGGAATTCAGCCTAGAAAGCCTGGTGGCCTGGGTTAAGAGATTACCAGCAAGACAACAAGGAGAAAGAGATTATAAACTATTAAGGAGACAGCATGACCAGAACTTGGTGACTAATCAGGTGAGGAGGTTGGAGAGCAGAAGAGGGTGACCAGGTTTTCGCATGAGAAAATGGAAAGGAGGCCAACTGGGGCAGCTTCTCTCTTGCCTCTTCATTCGCACACTCAACGAATATTACTAATCATGTTTCATGAGCCAGGCACTTCCACTGTAGTATTTTTTTTTTTTAATTTATTTTTGGCCACGTTGGGTCTTCGTTGCTGCACGCAGGCTTTCTCTAGTTGTGGCGAGCGGGGGCTACTCTTCCTTGCAGTGCGCGGTTTCTCATTGTGGTGGCTTCTCTTGTTGTGGAGCACGGGCTCTAGGCATGCAGGCTTCAGCAGTTGTGGCACGCGGGCTCAGTAGTTGTGGCGCACGGGCTTGGTTGCTCCGCAGCATGTGGGATCTTCCCTGATCAGGGCTCGGACCCGTGTCCCCTGCATTGGCAGGCGGATTCTTAACCACTGTGCCACCAGGGAAGTCCCTGTAGTATTTTTAGAGATGATATTTTGAGATGTGGAAATGGAAGCTTAACAAAGTGAAGCAATTTATCCAAGGTCACTCCACTGGTGAGTAAGCAGTGGGCCTGGATTTGAATCTAGGTCTTTCTGTCTGACTCTAAAACCCATTTTATTGCCACAATTCCATCCTGCCTCTGCTAAGTGAGCATAAATCACAGTCCTTGCACCATAAAGAACAAGATAGGTAAGTACACAAGTGAATATACTAAATGGCAGAATGTGAGAAGCACTGGAAAGGAATTAGAAGGAACTCATGTTTTTGAAATTCTACTATATGAATACATTGCATCAGTTGTCTCTTAATCCTTGTGACAACCCTAGGAGGTGGTTTTACTCTCCCCTCCACAGATAAAGAACCATTCTGGGCAGACTAGAATAATGGTCAGTTCCTGGGTGACATGCTTTGCGTGTAAGCCTCACGACCACCCATGAAGGATGTGCCCACCCAATGTGAGAGGCCAAGAAATGCTCCTAGGGGCACAGAGCTCAGGTCCAGCTTGAATCTTTTCACGCCCCGTCCCTGGGGTGCAGAGTTTACAAAACACGTCCCTGCTTCTCAGCTCACTTGATCCTCTCTAAAACCTCTTGCACTGAGAATTATTATTATCCTATTTCATAAATTTTCACACTGACATTTTTTCTCACTTTAACATTTCTGACATCGGGATGGGTCTTACAATTGAGGGCATGTCATAGTTTAATTGGTAGCATTTACTTTTTTTTCTTAGTGGTAAATAAAACAACGATGGGCCTTAAAATCAACGGTGTCTTAGAGTTAAGAAAATACAGAATCATGCCTGTTTTGCAGATAATGAGGCTGAACTTCAGAGAGACTTGCTGGCTTTTCACGGTCACGTGGCTCTGTTGTTGTTGTCAACGCAGGCTGGAGGAGCCATGGGAAAGTCAGGGCCATGCAAAAAGCCACAGTACCCCTGGCCAGAGCATCTTCTCTGCTCTCAGGGGATTTGATTTCCAAGCACATCACAGCTTGCCGCTCTCATTTTTCTACAGGGAAAGGAAGCTCTGCCCTGTCCCGGGATGAACTTCAAAGGGAGTCTGTTCCCTCCTCATTCCTCCCCACCACGGGAAGAGCGGGAGTGTGGCTAAGACCAGAGTTATGCGCATCTGGGATCAAAAGAGTCCCCGTCTCTCCGGAGCACTCAAGGGTCTTGACTGAACTCCAGCTCCGGTCTGCTGAGTGATCAGTTGACAAAATACATCTGGGCGAGGAGGAGGTCTCTGTGATCAGCTGTCCTCTCCCCTAAACATCCCTGATACGTTTTCTCTCTTCATTACCCATGAGGTGTCAACCCTTCTGTGGTGATCCACAACCTGACACACCGCTTCCCTGTGGCTGGAAGGAAGTCACGCTGCTGCGGAAGGAGGTGGAAGTAGGGAAGGCATCCTGTCTGGAGACCAAGAGAGAGGGAAGAGGAGGGAAAGGAGAAGAAAGCTGCTGGAGGGAAAGGTGTGAACAGGCAGCTGGCGTTGCCTTGTCTTTATACCAAGTCTAATTCCAAAGCTGAGCCCTGGACCCAAAGCCAGGTGTGGGGTGAACACAGAGCACAACGTAAGCATGGCTATGCCTGTCCAGCACCTAGCCCTGCGCGCGCACACACACACACACACACACACACACACACACTCTCTCTCTCTCTCTCTCTCTCTCTCTCACTCGCACGCACGCACTGCCTGAGTCAATCTCTTTCCTTGCTTCCTACCTGGAACTCTCCCCCTGGTTATGAGAGCATTTGCTCTTCTCTTTTTGGATTTTCCATAGATAATGTGAGATCCCAAGTGTCACCTTACCTAGATGCAATCCTCCACCTCCACTGTATCTATATCTCTTCAGCTCTAGAGTTCCTCCAGAAAAATTCCCAAACTCCTTTGTCTGATATTCAACTCTCCCCTACAATCTAGCCCCTATCTGTATTCCCCAATGTAATAAGCAATACTCTTTAATCTTAATATTGAGCTCCGATAGAACATATTTCCCAACTGGACCAGAAGCATGCCATACAAAAATTCCACCTCTGTGTCTTTTCTAACTCCATGCTTCTGCCAATAATGCCCTTCTCTCTTGTTCTAGCTTATCCTGCCCACAGCTGGAGTTCTGGTCCTTCCCATGAAGGAGGCCTCACCCTGTGTCCATGCCAGAGGGAATCCTGTGTCCAGGGCTACTCCAAAGGGACCCAGGGGAGAACCCTCCGCAATCCTCTTTGCTGGCCCCACCGCGATGCCATGTACCAGTTCTGATGACATTGTTTATGCACCTGAATTCTAGTTCTGACAGGAGAGAGCTCTGTCCCTTGGTACCTGCTTGTTCCCCAGACTGAGCCTCAAATGTAATTATCCTCAGCTCGGTCCACTTCCGCAGCACCTAGCCCACCCGAGGGGCACATAAGTGCTGGCTCCCTGCTCCATCCTGCCTTCCCCATCCTGCTCTCAGAGACTGACTGTGCTCTGCTCTGGCAAATCCCAACAGCCCATGAAGCCCTCTGACTGCTGTGGTCACCAGGGCTTTCTCCATGCCATTCTCTTGCTTCTTAAGTGATGAGTATAGGAAGCAAGGCTATCTTTGTACAGACATGTCCTTTTCCCTCGACTTCCTTGTATATTCCTTGAGATCATAGACCATCTGCGAACCCCCCACCTCATACGCAGTGGGTGCAGTGAATGCACATTGACGATGCAAATGTTGAAATCCTCAGCAAGTCCTTGCTGATCCGTCGCCTAAACTCTTCCTTCTCTGATGATTCACTCCACTCTCAGCCTTCAGCTCCCACCTGTCTTTTTCCTTCTTGAGGGCCCCTCTTCCCTTTCTGCCGTCATTCACAATTAACTCTTAGTGGGTTAGATGAGAATTTTCTAGGGCAGGAACTGTGGGTTGCTCATGTCTGTCTCCCAGTGTCTAGCATGGTACCTGTCATGGCAGATAACCGGAGAGCAGCTGACTTGAATTGTGAAATTGAGCTCAAGAAACATGTCTTGAGCCCCTAACGTGTGCAAAGCATATGCTAAGTATCTTAGGTTCCAGAAAGATAATAAAAACAAGGTTAGGGTATCTAACCTTCAGGAAACTGGCAAGGCCAAGGCAGTAATAGCTCCCAATTAATTGCAAAAAAGTGCCACATGGGTTGAAGTTTCCTTTTAGATAAGGATTATCAACTGGTGAGATAGAGATGGTAATCTCAGAAGAACGTGGGACTCCTTCGTGGTTATTGGGACATGAACAGAATTCTCCATGCACACTTAGCTGCCCTTCTGGGGACACACGAACCCTTTGCTTCTCTCCTGGTGAAGTTCAAGGTCTTCAGTACTGTGACTGGCAGGTCGTGGTTAGGGAAAGGCCAAGAGCCACGCACCTTGGAGGACCCCAGCCCCCGCTGGCCCCAGCTTTTCCTCTTCCCTCAGGTGAAGACTGAGGAGTCTGCTGGGAGGAGACAGCCTGCCAGCCACCTGAGTGGCAGCAGGCAGTCTTGTCAGCCATTACCCTGCTGGAGTAATCCTCGAACCCGCGCGCGTCTTCATTTGATCTGCCGAGCCTGCAGGAGACCGTCAAATGCTTTTGGCTGATATCATATGCATGCATAATTAGATGGCCGCAATTACCATCTGGGCTCCTAGCTCTTGTTCCAACATCCAGGCCCCGGGCAAGGAGCTGGTGGGAGTGAGGAAAGGAGGTCTCCCCGAGCCCTGCCCATCCTCTGTCAGCCTCCCAGAGAGCAGATTGGAAGCCTGGAGCCTGGGACTGCAGCCCCATGCAAGGGCAGTGATGATCAACGGAGAGTGACAACGGGCAGGTGGCAGAGGGGATCTCGCCACGGTAGTGTCTCTGCCAGCTCGTGGGTTGGCATGGCACCGCGGGCCGGTGGGTTGCCATGGACATGGGGGATGAAGGTTCGTGGGCAGCCCTTGTATCAGTGAGGAAGCCAAGAGTAGGTGGGAGGGTTCTCAGAGCAGTGGCGGGGCCGATGACATGCCACCTGCCCCGCCCCTGGCACCGGGTTCTTCCACTTCCCGACAGCTGGAGCTCCCCGTGGTGCCAATGACACAGGCATATGCTTGGCCAGGTCTGGCTGACATTTTCCTGAGGCCGGTGCTCAGGCTTCCCGGATGCGCAGGACGGGTGGAGATGAAGGGGATCAAGGCAGCCTTGGGGGGAAGCTCTTCGGTGCCGAAGAGGCTGCAGAGCGTGGACAAGCATGGCCCTGAGCCCCCAGACGCTTCACTATTTTGTATCCCTTGACGTGGGGAGGGTCCAACAAGGGCAGGTTGGTACAGTCCCATGCCACCTGCTGTGCCCACGTTTAATCAACCAGTCGATTCAAGTGGGCATCCAACAGCTTCTGTCCAGAGGCGGTGAGACAAAGATCGTTCATGGCCCTTGGAGTAGGTGGGGCTGGGCCTGAAGCCCAGCTCTGCCGTTTCCAGCTGAACGCCCTAGGTTACGTTATCTAACTACCCTGTGATGCATGCAGGAAAATGAAGTTGTGGGAACTGAAGGGGTACCTGGCACGTAGATACTCAGAAAATGTTAGCTTGAGTTTTCCTTTCCTTCAGCGTAGGATTGCATCTGTTAAGGCTTCTGCATTTTCTGTTCTTTCCTGATTGGCAAAGGACTAAAGTGAAGAAAAAAAAAAAGAAATAGCCCCTAGAGAGCTCTAGGCTCAGCTGTTTGGCTTCGGGAGACTGTGTGTGGTCCATTTTGGCCAAAGAACCACCCAGCACTTCCAATGACCTGCTCTCCACTACTTGCCCCAAGGCAGAACATGGGCTCCCCTTGTGCTGTCCCGTAGTACCATAGGTACGTATCCATCATGGCACAGAGCACTTGGTCATTGTTTGTGTTGGAATCCTTAGTGCCTTGCACAATTCCTGGCAAATGGTAAGAGTTTGAGAAATGTTTCTAAAGTGGCTGACTGTGGTCTAACTGAGCTGATCTCACCATAGACTCAAGCTGGGCTGTCAGAAGCAGACTAAAGGAAAATGGGAAGAAACCAAGCTGAAGATGGAAGGGAACCAGGAGACTTCTGAAGGCCAACACATCGTCGTGGGAAGAGCATGGATTTTAGACTCAGCTGCCCAAAAGGTCGGCTCTGACAAAATAGTTGTATGATCTTGGGGAAGTTATTTTAATTAATTAATTAATTAGGCTGCATTGGGTCTTCGTTGCTGTGCACGGGCTTTCTCTAGTTGCGGTGAGCGGGGGCTACTCTTCATTGCGGTGCACGGGCTTCTCATTGCGGTGGCTTCTCTTGTTGTGGAGCACGGGCTCTAGGTGCGCGGGCTTCAGTAGTTGTGGCATGCCGGCTCTAGAGCACAGGCTCAATAGTTGTGGCGCACGGGCTCAGTTGCTCCGCGGCATGTGGGATCTTCCCGGACCAGGGCTCAAAGCCATGGCCCCTGCATTGACAGGCAGATTCTTAACCACTGTGCCACCAGGGAAGTCCCTTGGGGAAGTTATTTAACCACTCTGAACCTCAGTTTCCTCATCACTATGATGGATATAGTACCTAACTCACAGGGTTATATAGGCTTAAAAAAACAAATTATGCAAAATTTACCACATAGTCGGTACTCAGTAAAATGGTGGCTATAACGATTATACTTTAAGCTATGAGCTGGGACCTCCTGACCCTTAGAGGTCTGTTAAAGTTGACCAGAACTTCAAATCTGTGGCCTGTGCGATGAACCTGCGATTTCTTGATCTCCTTCACTTAGTGTTTCATGCCTCAGATGCTCCACTTCCAGGCCTGTCTGCACCCTCTCCTTGGCTGGTGTCCAATGCCATCTAATCACTTCCAGGATTTGCTGAGTTTTTGTAGACTTGATGAAGGTTAGAGGAGGCAGGGATTGAAGAGATGGTTCACTTTCAACTTTTGGCCATCTTGCCAGCTCTTTCTCTTTTCTTTTTTTCTCTTCCCTCTTCAAAGTATCAAGCAAATTCCTGCTCAAGTAGAACAGTTCTGTTCATTTCCAGACCTCTTGGGGGGGACTCAACTTCTCTTGAGAATTCCGGAGAATGAAGAGTTCTCCATCTGTTGTCCTGAAGGTTGTCATCTCACTCAGCAATGTGGATGGTCCTTTATAAAAGGACCACTAGACCCTCCATTCATAAGTTCTAAGAAGTCTTGGGATGATTTTTCGCCTTTATTCAAATTGGTGTCAGAGAGTAGGGTCAGCTATAGGGTTGGGTAAGGAGTTGTCAGTGCTGGAAGTCAGGTTTTATTGTGGATACAAATGATACATCTGGTCGAAGTAGGGACCCAGTCGGCAAATAGGAGTTCTAGGGAATTGCATCCAGAACCATGCATGGGGCAGGCAGTTGGCAAGAGCTAGGCAGGGGTGCATTAGGACTCCAGCCAAGCGGGGCATGGCTTCACTGCCACAGAGAACTGAAAGAATGAGCAGGAAACCTAGGCTGAAGACCAAGTCTTCGAGTGGGCTAGGCCCGGTTAGACCAGGAAAACAGCCCTTTGCTTTTAAATTCTGTGTTTCTTGCTCATGTGAGAGGCTATGGGATTACATTTCTCTACGCTCATGATGCTGAGGTGTGAGATGTGCTTCTTCCTAGAGATATTTGCTGGATATTCCCTGCCTTAATTACCCAGGCAAGAGGTCGGTTCTGGGACAGAACATAGAAATCAGAAGGCAAGTCTTAGATAGGTTGGAGGGTAAATCTCATCTCCCTTACTTGGACCTGGACCTCCAGGATCCCGGAAGAGAGGGGGAAAGGCAGTTTCTGGCAAGAGTCCAAGCCGGGGTCCATCCTGGTGCGGGGCAACTGTGTGAGGGCTCCACAATGAACATGAACCAATTGTAGGTCTTGAACCAGATCGTCTGGTTTTGTATTACTTTGGGTTTATTCCCTTTTGTTCCTCCTGAGCTTTTGGTAAAGTTTTCTGTAACATTCTAGCTTGATCTCACTACACTGTAGAGAGTAAAGAAAATGTTCCTCCCTACACTTGGGGTTGCAAGGTAAAGTGGGGAATCACCCTGCACTCCAGACTCCATCTTCTCCAGAGGCCTAGGTGGTCCAGGGCACCATGAGATCCCAGTTCCCTTTCACCTCAGCTGTTCTCCCATCACAAACTGTGGCAGATTGGAGTTTCAGTACGCTAGGGAAGATGGTCGTTTCTTGATCGTTGGCAGTGGCGAGGCTGTGACTCAGAGTATACGGGCTTCTTGAGCGCAATATTTATTGAGTCTGCAGCAGCTCAATCCATCCCTTTGGCGACTGAGGCCCTGAAGCTCTTTGCACCCTGATGAGGCTCATCTTCAGAACATGGGTTGGGGGCTGGGTCTACCGTGGAAGGACCTCGGGCTGCAGCTGGGCAGGGATGCAGTTGGCAGGGGGCGTGGAATCAATCCCCCATCCCCTCCCTGGCTACCCAAGCTCAGCTCCCAGCATGGACTGCAGTTCCCAGCAGCCTGCCCTTCTCTGAGTTCTGGGTCTGTGCTCTCTGCCGGCACTGAGGGGTCTCAGACATGTCCTTCTCTGTGCCAGCCCAACCCGAGCTGGCCTTGAGTGTCAAGGACCAGAGGAGGACCTCTAAACACAGAGCCCTTTTCAGGAGAATTCATCACAAGTCCACATTCAATTAGGGAGAGCAGGCTGGATGAGACAATGGTCCATACCCCCTGTTAAGTAACATCCCTAATTGATGACAGGGATGGTGTAGCAGCTTGGAAGCCAGCTCAGATTGTTTTTAAAATTCTCCTTTCTCCTGGGCTGCCTGCCAGAACTCCATGGCATGGCTCTTCAGGAGAACAAAGGAGGCTTTGAAAATCTTTCTCCCCCCTCCTTCAAATGCTTATCTGAAAGGACATCTTTTCCCCTTAGTTGCCACAATCATAAAAGCACAGGTGATAAACTGCTTCTTTGTAATCATCAATTGTGAGGGTTTCCCGCCTCCCCCCCAAAAAGCAGGAATTGCAGCAGCAGCAGCAAGAGAGAGAGGGCCATCTTGGCACACACACTGATGCCTATCAAGGCTCCGGAAAGGAGAGGGAGGGGGAAATGAACTTTGTTCAGTGACAACTTTTATCTCCAGGTCTTGGGCTGTTGAAATGTCAAGCCGGGGCTGGATAGGATTTCCTGACAGTGGCTGTGCCGCTGCCTGACTCAGGGGGATAGAGGGCTGGCGGTGGGTGGTAGGGCCTCTGAAGTGATCAGAACACATCTTGAATTCTTGAAGCTAGAGTTGGGTCTTGGTGGGACTATGTTTCTAGGGAGGAAGGCTGCAGGGAGAAGCCGTCAGATCCCGTGTTTGCAATGACCTTGAGAAATGATCTCTGAAAGAACAGTGTCTAAACCATTTGAGAGGAGAATCTGTCTGGTTTTTAAACTCCCCAGAAGTGTAACTGTAGAAGTGAGAGGTAGTTAGGCCTGGGGTTTGGATTGGTTCTAGACTCCTGGTCCCCAAGTCAGCTTGTGTCCTGGCTCGTCTACTTAGTTCACAGTTCATCTGCTGACCTTCACTCTCTGCCCTGTGATACACAGGCCACCCTGCGCAGTGTGGAGGGGAGCCCAAGGATAGGATCATTTACAGCTAAGAACAGTGCCACAAGCTCAGCTTAATTCAGTAACATATCAGATTTTCCAGATGACATCTGAGCCGGCCATTTTATTCTTAAAAAATTCATAGAGCAGCTACTAAGTAGTGCATACTGGTCTAAGTGCATCACGCATGTTTTACCCTCATAATAATCCTGTGAAACAGAGGAAGATAATGAAGTACAGAGAAGTTAAGTGATTTATCTAAGATCACACAGCAATTGGCAGAATCAGAGTTCAAATCCAGGAACACTGGGTCAAAAACCTTGTACTTGTTTAACTACTACTTTTTGCTGGCTTTCATGCTGCTGTGCTGGGCACTGAAGGATGAATAGGAGTTTGCCAGGTTGATAATGGGAAGGAGAGAATATTTGGCAGGAGTAAAGGCCAAATATTATTTTCTTTAGAAATAAAAGAAAAGGGGATTAGTGTTTGTTGAGTACCTATCTTGTGCAGACACTGTGGAGACAATTTCACACATTTATTACCTAATTTTATTTTCAGATTAAACCTGCAAAGTAGTTATCACTCTCCTTTTCCAAGTGAGGAAACTGAGGCTCTGAGAGGTTATATTAATTGCTCAAAGTCACATAGCTCCTGAGTGGTCACCTTCCACACTGGATTGATTTGAACCAGTCAAGACTCCCTTAGAAAAGGCTTGGCTTTTGTATTTCCTGAATGTTCCCACATCACTAGCATTTCCCTGTTTAGAACATGATGTGTAATTAATGTTCAATATTTACAGTGGTCTGTAAACTCCATGAGGACAGGGTCACTGTCTGTGTTAATGGCCAGTGTTTCTCCAACACACAACATTATGCTGGGCACACTGTAGGCAGGTAAGTATCTCCTAAATTAATGACTGGAAAATGCAGACTGTGCTGTGACCAGGTGCTCAGTTCTTTATTTTCCCTGTTACCTAACACATACTTCTCTAAGCAGCATCCCGAGTCTCATCTCGCAGGCTGATCTCCTCATCCCCACGGGTGAGACCACCAGATGAGGACACAGTGGTCACACCCAGATGATCAGAGGTGCTTTGACTGAGAGAGGGCGGGGCCTTGTGTCAACCACGGTCAGGGTGACGCATGTCCCCGTTTGCTAGGGAGAGTCCAGGTTGGCACCTGCGGTGCCGGTGAATAATTAATCGTGCTCCCTTTCACTCTTGAAAGAGCCCTGGTTTGCGAAATAAATTCTACGGTGACCCTAGGCGGGTGACTGACTGCCCACCAAGAGGCTTCTGTTCTTCCCAGTACTGACAGAAATCCACTGGGGAAGGGCAGAACCAAAGTGGAGCTTGGGGATAGGAGCACATGGAAAATTCCAGCGATTGTCCTCTTCCCCAAAGCCCTCACCTTCTCCCCTCAGATTGGCCCTCCTTGGGGTGGGGCTAATCACCGCCCTCTGCTGGAAGGCAGGTGTCTTAGTCAGAAGATCTGGCCCCTGGGCAGCTGTGACCTTGCGCTCTGGGGTTTGGGTTCTCTATCTGAATCTGAAGAGGTTTGTCACCTGTGCTCTGTACAAGCCCTCTGTCCATTTAGGGGAGGGGCCAACGGAGGACGTGAATCAGATGCCTGGACAGTCAAGGAAGTGGCTTCTGCCGCCCAAGTTCTCAGAGCCTGCAGGGGGCTCAGGGTTGAGGCTCATGGGTGGCATAGCCCTGCATCGTTGGGAAGATGTGCCCACGCCACACCTTCCCTATCCTTGGATCTCGAATTCAGGGCCACTGGGTGGCCAGGCTGCGTAGAGGAGTGGCTCTGTGGGGCGACTACAGGACCTGGGGAGGGGGTGAGAAGTCCCTGGCTGAAAGGTCTCCAACAGTAATCGACTTATTAGCCAATCAATTCACACGTCTATTTATCAAGCTTTTAGTAAGGGCACAGGGGGCCTGGCTCTGAGCTAAAGGGGTGCCTGTCAGGGAGTGTGTGTCGGGGCTGCTTCCTCGTTTACTCCCAGCCCCATCTCCTGCCTGTGCTCACTTGGGGGCCCTGCGTCCTGGGGTTGGGGCGGACTGCAGGGAAGGGCTGGGCCAGGAGCGCTGAGGGCAGGAAGGTGGGCTCCGAAGCCTGCCAGGGGCTGAGGGACATGAGTGGGGGTCTGACTCTTCCTCTGGGCACCTGGTGCTTCGTGGTCTGGGGAGCCCCTCCCCAGGAACAGGCTGTAGATTCTGGTTGACTCTTGCCCCCCGCCCTGGCCTGCCTCTCCTCCTGGCTGCCTGTCTTCTCAGGGGGCTCAGCCAGCTCCCCTTTGCCCTCTGGAGGTCATTTCTGACATCTCAAGCCCCTAAAAGCTCTGGCAAAGGCTGTCTCCGTTTGCACGAGTGATACCCTCCTCTGCCAGTGGCCTACTTTCTTCCTTCTGGCATTCCCAGACCCCATGTGCGGACCATTGGGGGGCCCCAAGAGTGGAGGCCCCGGTCTAGGAATGTCCGTGCAGGGTCTGGTTTGGGAAAGGATGGGGAAAGCAGGGGGGTTGTTGGTGGGGAGTCCATGGAGATCAGAGAAGCTTCAAGAACTGCATGGAGTCCTTGGGGAAGTGTCGACCCACTTCCTCTGAACCGGACTCTGGAGTTGGGACGAGAATCTGGCTGAAGTTCCCGACATGAGACACAGGTGCTGTTTCTCTCGGGTGCTGTCGGGCCCTCTTTCCTATGAGCAGTTCCCCACCTCACTGGACTTAGAAGGGAAGGTCTGCTCACAGGGTGAGATGGTGAACTGGAGCAGGGGGTCAGTGGGTCTTGGGGCCCTGAGTTCCAAGCCCGGCTCTGCTACAAACTGCTGTGTGGCCTCGGTCAGGCCCCCTCACGTGTGAAATGGGGGAAGCAAAGATAGCGGGGTCCTTCCCTTCACTGGACTTCTATGGTGCTGGGAATTCTAGGTCTGGGGGTGCTCCTTCACCCCTTGCCGTTTAGCTTGTGGAAAACAAAGAAAGCAGAGTCGCTGGCGGCCCTAGTGGGGCAGGGACTGCTTTGGGGAGCTCAGGCAGCTCCTAAATGCAGTAGAGAGTCCCCTGGAGAGGAGGGGGTCACTCTGGATGTCCCTGGAGGGCTGAGAGATTAACTGGTATTCTCTTAGCCAAGCTTTGATGCCTCTTTTCAAAAGTACGAGAGGCTCATTTGCATGTCATTTGCATCCCATTTAAACACCAGCTCATTTAATGTTCAGAAACCACTGAGTTTTCTTCCAAGCTCCTGCTTCTTGCTCTCCCCAGGTTGTTTCTCTCCCTCTCCCTCCCTTTCTTGCATCCTGCCGCTGGTCTAGCTGGACAGGCTGGCCGGCTTGGGCTCGGTCTCATTGGGTGCAGCCCGGCCTGAGGAGCGCACCCATTGGCTGTGGGAGGGAGAGGAGCCAATGGGGAGAGGGCAGCGGACAGATCTCCAGCCGGGCTGGGGAGGGTTGGCTGCTCGCCTGCCCTCCAGGCCCTGACCCTTCCCGGGCCTCGGGCTCTGCAGAGCATCCCTCAGGTGTCTGGGCTTCTCAGGCTGCCGGCAGCAACAGAGAGAGGGGGAGGCGGGAAGCAGGCCAACTGTTAACTGATAATGGGTTTACTACACCCCGGGGAGGAAAAAGAAAACAAAGAATTGATAGTTTGTTTTATTTTGCCACCTGCGGGCTCCTGGGGAGGTCTGCTGGGGAAACCTTGCGTGGGAGCTGGCGAGAGCTTCTCTTCTAGGGGACACAAAGGCTGTCGATTTAGCACTGTAGGAATACAGCAGGGAAGTTCCCCTGCCTCTCCCGCCTCCTTCCTCACCCTTGACTAGCCTCAAACCCAGCCCCACGGCAGACAAGGCTGTAAGACAGGGTCTTAGGAAGGGCTAGAGGAGAGAAGCTGAGTGGCTCGCCCAATGCCATGCCCTGGTCAGAAGCCGAGCTGGGACTGGAAGCCGCCTCTCCTGACCCCCCCACTAGGCTTTTAGAAAACCTTCGGGTCTCCAAGAACTTAGAGACCTGATTCCATGTCGGATTTACTCGCTCACCTTGCCTGTCCTAAGTGAGGGAGGAGCTTATTAAGGAGAGATGACGTTAGTGACCTAGGCTGGCCCTCTCCCAGCCAGAGGGGGAGCCCACCGTCCCTTTACTCCCCCCTGCCCTTCTGACATCATCTAACACCTGTCACCTGTCCTGTCTCTCCTCCAGAGCTTAGTGTAACTCTCATCTCCTCCTTGAAGCCTCCACCCAGGTCTTGGTCCTCCCTGACAATTTGACCCTTCAAGGTACACTTTCTAAAATCTTGTGTATTGTTCATCAGGGGCTGCAAGATCAGGGAGCTCTATTATCCCCCCACTCCCGCCCCGGTGTAAACTCAGAGAGCGATGTTCTACAGCCCCCTCTCTTTCTCTGTCTGCCTGTCTCTCTCTCTCTCTCTCTCTCTCTCTCTCTCTCTCTCTCTCTCTCTCTCTCTCTCTCTCTCACACACACACACACACACACACACACACACACACACACACACACCACACAAAGGGCTCAAGCCAGGTCCTTTACAGCCCCTGTCTGACTGGCCAAGGTGCCGCAGTTTCTCTGCATCCGAAATGAGGGGATGTGAGAACATTAGGCTCTCGTGATCTGTCCATTTCCGCAGGGAGCTGAGCCTCTGACCTGAGGATGGTTTGGTTTCCTGCCTGTTCAGCGAGCTGGGATTGGGGGAGGGGAGGCTGGGGCCGAAGGGAGCCTGGCAGAGCCCCAGACTTGCCGGGGGCGGGGGGGGGGGGAGGGTTTGGGAGTGGTGGTGCGGAGAAGCCTCCTCTGGGTTCCCTGGCACCGTGGGGCTGCGAGTGAACGCTGTACCTGTGGAGCCGTGTGAGCAGCTGTCTGTTGGGCAGAGCTCATTACCAGCGATAATGTGAGCTGAGTGACATGGAAGATCTGTTCTCTCCCCCTGTTACACTTGTCGTTCGCTCTCTTCCTCTGGCAGGTGAGCTAAGGGGTTTGATTGCCTCTGTGTCGGATCCCTCCATAATAACCAGGCCAACGAAACAATCGCGGCTCCGAGCACTTTGGCAGCAAGTCGCTTCCTAGCACCCTGGCAACAGGAAGGGGGCTGGTCCTGGGGTGGGGCGCTGGCTCCAGTGGAATTGCCCCTGCCCCTCCCCATCAAGGCTGCAGGAAATCCTTTATCCCAAGAACAAGGAGGATGCCCTTACACTCAGGCATTCTTGTTGTCAGAACAGCCATTGGAAATGACCTAAAACACTCTGGAGAGGCTGGGGGTGGAGAGGCTGGGGGCAGAAAGCCCCGCCTCTTCCTCAAGAGGGCTTTTGTGGCCCTGGAGGGCTTCACAGAGAGAGGGCTGTGAGTTGTCTGGCTCCTCTGTGACCTAGAGGTTTTCAGAAGCACGGGAAGTTAGATCTGGAAGGGCCAGAGCTCCTGAGGCGGCCACCAGCACTGCCTGGGGGACGCCCTAATAATACAGAGCCTGACCCCACCCGGAGCTTCAACTCACCTCTTGGGAGTGGGACCCAGAACTCTGTAGTTTACCAATTCCACAGGTGACTTTGCTACACAGCTAGAATTAAACTGCTGATCTAGCGTCGCCCCTGTCTCCCTGTTACAGATAGAGTAAGGTGGAGTGTGACAGAGCAGGTCATTTCCAAGTGCTGGGGCACCTGCAGAATGGCTTCTGGGAAGGTGACTGATTGCTGTGCAGGTGACACTGACCACACAGAGAGCACCGGCCTGGGGGGACCGTGGAGAGTCGGAGCGCCATGCAGAGGTCCCCGCGTGGAAGGCTTACTGGAGGGCTGGGGGCACGTGCCAGATGTAGCTGGGCACACGGGGTGCAGGTGGGTTGCAAACATATGTTGGGGACAACAGGCCCTAGAACAGGATCGACTGACCAAAGATGGGGTCTTGGATCCACTACGCGTTAATGTGACGCTTACTCCACATGTTAAGGGAACAGAAGGAACTCTCCTAAGACAGGGCTGGGGCCTGGCGCCAGAGGAGTCACAACGTTTTGAACGGAAGCCAGCAGAGGAGAGGGAAAAGGTGGCTGAATAACAAAAGGCTTTCCTTCTCCAGGTGAGAAGAGGAACAGTGGCCCAGCCTGAGCTGGGGGTGTGGCGTGGGAAAAGGAAGGGAAGGGAATGAAGCCAGTAGGTGAATGACCATCTGTTTTCAGAGTATGCAGTTCCGGTGACACATACACAAATCAGCCCTGCTCCCCAAAACCCTGGGCCCCCGACAGTTGCTGGGGGAAACTGGGGAAGGTTGGTCCTCACCTGTATTAATAATATTCCTTCATAATGACTATGCCGCCCTTGAATTGAAAGAAATACACAATCTCCCGTGGGCCAAACAGGGCCTTACCAAGCCCTCAGTGCCTTACCCTAAGCCAGCTGCCCCCTGTCTGGCATCCTGTGTGAGATAGGCAGGATTCTAAGAATGACCCCCCAAGACCCCTAGTGACCCTCACCCTCCCCTGAGAATGTGCTATCACTCCTGTGATTATGTCAACACAGTTGACCTTAAGGTAGGGAGATGATTGGGGTGGACCTGATCTAATCAAACAATTCCTTTAAAACCAGAGCTCCTTCTGGATGGTGGTGGAAGGGAAAGTCAAGAGAAGCACAAGAAGGATTGATGAGTCATGCTGGCTCGAAGATGGAGGGGACCGTGGAGGAGGGATGTGGGCCCCTGTAGGAACGGAGAGCAGCCCTGGCTGATGGCCAGCAAGGGAGGTGGGACCTCAGTCCTACAACCACAGGAACTGAATTTGGCCAACCACCTGAAGGAACTTGCAAGTGAATTCTTCCCCAGAGCCTCTAGATAAGGGACAGGGCTGGTCAACACCTTGATTTCAGCTCTGTGAGATTCGGACCAGAGAACTCAACTGAGCCTGCCCAGACTTTTGACCTATAGGCTGTGAGATACTAGTAAATGGGTGTGCGTTTAAGCTGCTAAATGTGTGGGGATTTGTTATCCAGCGATAGAAAATAATACACTGTCACCCGGCCTGGGCTCCATTCTTCCTAGTTTCTGGCCTCACATGGCAGATAAAACCTGATTCCCCCCCCACCCAGGTCAACTGGGTGCCCGTCTTCTTCTTCAAATCTTTTAATCCCCCAGAGACTACCTACACCCAGAGTGAGTTCTGACCTGTGGGCTGAGTGTCAATTTCCTCTAGTTCTCACCTCATTGTGGGAGCAGTGATGACAGATGTGTCTTGGATCTCAAGAATAATCTAGCCTAGTGGTTCCCAACTTTTTCATCCCTACTAATGGTAAGAGTAGTAATACATACTGATTACAATAAAGAGACCTGATATTTAACACATACTTCCCTGTGCCAGACAAGGAGCTAAGTGCTTTCTCTATATTATCTCATTTAATCCTCACACTAATCCTAGGAGATGGATATTATTATGACTCCCATTTTGTAGATGAAGAAACTAAGGCTTAGAGAATTGAAAGACGAGTACCACTTACCGTTATAGGTGGTTGAGCTAGGATTTGAATCTGAGCGTCTGGCTCCAGAGCCTGTGTTCTTAACAGTCACGTAATCTCTCCCTCCCTCTGCACCACGCACCCCGTATTTTTAAAGATTTTTGTCTACCAAACAAACTGCATTTATCAAGTAGTAATTTGTTTTCCCATTTTTTATTAATCAAAGCCATGTATGACTGCCAATCAGGGGTTCAGATTAGCGTGAGATTAGCAGTGTTATCACACTGAGTTGATACAATTCCAGCCAAAAGCAAAGAAATGATGTCTCAGTTAGCAGTCTGTGCAGTCTTATCTTTGGTATGTCATTTCTGCTAGGCATACAGAAATATTAAAAATAGCTCCTGAGCCCCCATTACTACCTGTGGGAACCTGTAAATGTCTGAGGACTGCAGACTGGGGCCACTGGTCTGGATCTTGCAGACCCTCCTTATCTGTTCTGCTCAGGCCTCTGTGTCTCTGCGACCTGTTCAGGTAGCTTTCCTCCACAGAGGGGGCTGTAGACACCCCTCTGCCCCCAAGCGCCACCGCTGCCAGGGACAGAGTGAACAGCATGGCACCCCCTCTGGTCCTCCAGGGCACACATGCACACACATGAAGTCATGTACACATTCACACACACACGTGCGCGCACACACGCACGCACACACACACACACACTCATCATGACCACTGTACCACCACCACCATCAGGCGTGTGGTCTTTTAAATAGCCTCCTTCCCTAAATCTTTCCCTGATCCCTACTCACTCCCTCAGATGGACAGACAGACAAACAGACACGCGCACACACCCACACGCCCACCATCACCACCACCACCACCATCTTCTCTTCCAACAGAGGAAAGTTCAGTCTTCGTCTAAAACATGCAATGTTCCAGTCTCACATCGCCGTAAATGTACAGGAGCATGAACACATGTAAGTAATTCTTTCCATCCTCACTATATGCGTCTGAATTCGGTTTTCATACCGTGAATCTCGTGCGATGAGCCCCTAAGTGTCCTTCATTCACTCAAAATATATTTCTTTAATACCCAGCATCTGCCAGGCTTTGTTAGATCCCAAGAATTTATTGTAAACAAGGGCCAGGTCAGCACAGGCAAAAAAGAGGCCCCTGGCAACCCGGAAGACAAGCTGAGTCGCAGGAACCTAGCACTGAGGGCAGGAGAGACTGGGACTACCAGGAATGAAAGGGGGACAACTGCGGTTCTCGGTGAGGGTCGGTATCTGCAGAGGCGGGGGAGAAGCACCCTTTAGAAAGACCTTTCAGACTGATGCTCTAATTTCCTACAATTTGCTGCCCTCTGAGCCTCCCCAGTTAGCCAGAATTCCAGCGGTCTCTTTGGCAATCGTTTTTACCTTGGATTATAAGTGGTGGCTAAGTGTCTACGCACTGGGCTGTGGTTGCCTGGGGCCATTGGTGGAAGGGCTACGCCAGGGATGCCAACGAGACAGTAGGGGCCAGAGGCTGTGAGCCAGGAGCCGGGTTTGGATGGGAGAAGTCCTCCACCTGCTCTAGACTGTGGGTGGGGACCTTGACCTGCAGGCATGAGGGACGTGGGAAACACAAGTTCTTCTGTGTCGTCACAGAAACATGAACTAATGGGCTGCAGGTACAGCCTACTTTAGAGCTGATAAAACATTTCATAGATGGGATCAAATGCAAATCTCTAACAATCCTGCAAAGCAGGCGGGACAGACATCAATGTCCCCATTTCACAGATGTGGCTCAGAGAGGGTAAGCAATCCACTTCCATCACACAACTAGTGTGTGACCTGGGAAAGCTACCCGAACAGGTCGCAGAGACACAGAGACCTGAGCAGAACAGATAAGGAGGGGTCTGCAAGATCCAGACCAGTGTGACCTGGGAAACTGGGACCTAGCTCTGTTCTCTTTCTAGCGCACCCAGCGGTGTCAGTTCTTGATGGAGCTGTTCCTGACGGCTGAAAGGACACACATGGGCCAGTAAATTAGCCAGAGTCTGGGGGCTTGTATTCGTTTCCAAAGGCTGCCGTAACAAATACGACAAACCGGGTGGCTTCAAACAACAGAAGTGTATTCATTCATAGTTTTGGAGGCTGGAAGTTGGAAATCCACATGTCAGCAGCATCGCTTCCTTCTGGGGGCTCGGAGGGAGACAGTTTAATGCCTGTGTCTCCGGCTCTGGTGGTTGCTGGCAATCATTTTTTTTATTTTTCATTTTTGCGGTACGCAGGCCTATCACTGTTGTGGCCCCTCCCGTTGCGGAGCACAGGCTCCGGACGCGCAGGCTCAGCGGCCATGGCTCACGGGCCCAGTCGCTCCGCGGCATGTGGGATCTTCCCGGACCGGGGCACGAACCCGCGTCCCCTGCATCGGCAGGCGGACTCTCAACCACTGCGCCACCAGGGAAGCCCTTTTGGCAATTCTTGTTCTTGGGCTTCTGGCAGCATCACTCCAGCCTCTGCCTCTTGTCACGTCAAATTCTCCCTGGTGTGCCTGTGTCCAAACTTCCCTCTTCTCATAAGGACACCAGTCACTGGATTAGGGCGGGTCTCCTCTAATCCGGTATGACCTTATCTTAATCTGCAAAGACCCTACTTTTATTTATTTTATTTATTTTGTTTTAGGCTGCACCGCTCAGCACGTGGGATCTTAGTTCCCCGACCAGGGATTGAACTTGTGCCCCCTGCCCTGGGAGCACAGAGTCTTAACCACTGGACCACCAGGGAAGTGCCAAGACCCTACTTTTATATAAGGTCCTGTTCTCAGAGTGGACACGGATTATGGGGGGACACTATTCAACCCAGTACAGGGCTCACTCATTAGGGCTGACCTTGTGAGAAGGATTTGTTCGTTACGAGCAGGGTGATGGCCTGCTGAGACTGGGCTGAGGGGGTCCAGGTTTGATTTGGCCGCTGGGGTTCCTGCTGCTCCTCTGTCCAGGTAAGAGAAGAAAATTGTCTTCCCCGCCCCCCAACACCTGTCCACCTTCAGCTCTGTCCTCCTGCCCTTTGTTGCCCTCTTGACAGTCCCAACGTCTATCCGCAAACATGGATATGCTAGGATGGTTGATAACGTAATTGCTATAGAACGGCTATGATTTATTGAGCACTTACTATGTGCCAAGTGCCATACAAAGAGCTTTACATGCGTTATTTCATTTAACTTTCTCAATAACCGTGTGAATATAAGACCCATTCTTACCCTCGTTTGACACTTGAAGAACCAGAGGCTTAGGAAGGCCAAGTACTGTGTTTGAGGTCACAGATGTAATAGGTGGTGTGAATAGGATTCTAGCCCAGCTTATGTTGGAACTGGGGGCCTAAGTCGATAGATACTCCTGACTCCTTTCCTCCATCCTTGGCTATTCCATGGAGGGCAACCTGGGAGAACTATGGGGACCCCAGAATGGAAGAGCTGGGGAACAGGAAAGTTCTAAAAGGGGCATAAAAGGGGAATGGGGTTGGGGAGGGAGGGTGGAGATTTTTCCATGCCAAATGCTTTGAGATGCTTTGAGCTATTTCCAGCCAACCAAGGTGGCATTTTCTTTTTCCCCTTCCTCTGGGACTGATGGGAAACAGTGAGAAGAGGAAATGAGGCCTCTAGCTCCCTGCTGTTTCTGTGAGGCCTAGAGTGGTTCCCCACCCTGTTTGCAAGGCCATAAATAATCGAGATGTATTACTCAGGGATTGCCATGGTAACATCTTCAGGTTACCAGGGATGCAAGATCCAAACAAAAGTATTCGATTAAATATTGCCGGCCACTAGAGGAATCCAGCCATGTAACCGTGGGATGTGGGGAAGGGGAGGGGCAAGGAAGTCTTATTGCTTCTTTCTCTTTTTGTCCTGAGCTTTCTCCTCAGAGAATGATGGCTCTGCTGGGAGGACCCTCTCCCCCTTCTCTTGTTCCTGGACTTTTTCCCTGCTCTTAAGATAGAGGGTTCCCACCTACAACCCATATCTCTAACATACAACCCACATTCTGAAGTCGGCTCTAAAACAGATGCCCCTGGCTCTCCCAATAAACACACCCTCTTCTAACTGGTTTAGAATTGAGCTGGATACCCAACTAAAAATCATTCCCACGTGCATCAGCCTTTTAAGTGGAATCAGCAGGCCCGTAAGTTGGGTTTCCCCAGACACCAGGTGCCTGATACAGGCATGGAATTATGGCAGCTGCAGAGAGCAGAAATCAGGGCTGGGAAAGGAGGGTCCTGTTCTGGGGGCTGGAGAGAGCTGCTCAGTGGGGACATCCTTCCTGAAAGCCTGGCCGGTAGGATTCTCCATTCCTGGAACTGCACAGCCACTATAAATATGTTTCTGTTAACCAAGTGGTGTTTGTTCCACATAAACTCGCTCTGCCCTCCAAGGTAGCCCCGGAAAGTACCGAGTTCAGCAGAGTTTAAGGAGGTGTAATTTAAAGTCGTGTTGGTGGGCCTCCCAGGCTGAGGATAAATCTCTCTCACAGCCTTGTTGCCTTCTTTGTGGCTCCGCCTCTAAGAGGCAGAGCTGGAAAGACCTCAAAGATTGTCTAGTTCAAGGCCTTCATTTCAGAGAAGGGAACTGAGGTGGGAGGGGAGATGATTTACCCCAAATCACCCAGCTAGGAAGTGGCTCCGCTCTTTCTAAAACCCAGTTTTCTGACCTAATGCCTCTACCCCTAGCTAGGGCCCCAGCCCTGGATGGGACTCCTGGGGTCTGCACACAATCTGAGAATCTGGAGAGAGGGGGTGGCAGGGAAACCGAGACATGGAGGCAGCCTCCGGGCTTACTGGTGACCCACCCAGTCTGGGGGATACCCTGAGCCTTGACCTAGCCCCACGGGCCTTGTAAACAAAGCCCTCCTGCTCTCAGATACCTCCAGTGGATCAATATGTATTCTTTGGGCAGGCTGGGCCTTGTAGACTACTGATGAGCTATCCCACTCAGAGAGCAAGTTTTCTCTCATCTGGGGCCACTGTCTCAGCCAAGTATAAGCAACTTTGCCAGGGGCTGGGCAAAGGGGGCCAGGGGTTTCGGGCCGGATCATGGCCACGTCCTAAGCACCTGTGCGCTCCCACCCAACCTCAAGTTGGCATCTCACACATTGTTTATGAAGAATTTGTCTGAGCTCAAGGGGAGCCGGGGAAATCAGTGAGACAAATAAATGAAAATTCCAGGCGGCACCGAGTGCAGGGCCTGGAGGGAGCGTAGCAGGGGGTGTTTACCTTGGGGGCTTGCATATTTTATCACGGGGCCATCTCCTCTCTCACCCCTGTTCCCTCCTCTCCCCTCTCTCCTGATGTGGCTGTGATGAGAGTTTATATTATTCAGCACACCGTTTGTAAGTCTATTTACAACCCAGGCATCGTTGGTTTGCATGAGAGAGAGATGGCCCATCCCCATATTAGTTAAATTGGAAATAAATTGGTTGTTAAATAAAAACCCTCTGTGGGATGTGACAGTGATGAATGAGGGATGGCTGCACCTGGGGAAGGGAGGGGTGGCTTTCTGGATTGAGTCCACAGAGCTGAATTGCCCCAGGAAACTTGGGCAGGAGCCTGGGATGGTCCAGAGACAGAGAAAGGCTAAGCTGGGGTGGAGCGTAAGGCGGGTGGGTGCTGGAGGACATGCTTGGCAGGAAGTCCAGGGTGGAGGATTTTGAGCATCCCCTAGACCTGTATTTTCTTTTCTTATGGCATGCAAAGTACTTTTATATAACTTATGTCTCTGGTTTTATAGCTTTGTGACTTTTTTTTCTTTTTTTACTTGACAGATACAGACACTCTAGTGAAATGATTTGCCTGTGGTCATTGTCAAATGAAAACAAATCCGGACTTGGTAAGGAGAGATATGAGTCTTTCGGAAGGATGATTATGAGGCAGGGGAAGGAACTACTGCAGTAGGGAAGATGATCTGTCCACGAGATCTGCAAGCACCACAGAAGAAGAACCTAGGGGTAAGACAGGAATAAAGACACAGACCTACTAAAGAATGGACTTGAGGACACAGGGAGGGGGAAGGGTAAGCTGTGACAAAGTGAGAGAGAGGCATGGACATATATACACTACCAAACGTAAGGTAGATAGCTAGTGGGAAGCATCCACATAGCACAGGGAGATCAGCTCGGTGCTTTGTGACCACCTAGAGGGGTGGGATAGGGAGGGTGGGAGGGAGGAAGATGCAAGAGGGAAGAGATATGGGAACATATGTATAACTGATTCACTTTGTTATAAAGCAGAAACTAACACACCATTGTAAAGCAATTATACTCCAATAAAGATGTAAAAAAAAATCTGATATCACTTATATATGGAATCTAAAATATGACACAAATGAACTTCTCTACGAAACAGAAACAGACTCACAGAGATAGAGAACAGACTTGTGGTTGTCAAGGGGTAGAGGGGGTTGGGGGAGTGATGGATTGGGAGTTTAGGATTAGCAGATGCAAACTATTATATATAGAATGGATAAACAAAAAGGTCCTACTGTATAGCACAGGGAATTATATTCAATATCCTATGACAAAACATAATAGAAAAGAATATGAAAAAGAATGTATACATATGTGTAACTGAATCACTTTGCTGTATAGCAGAAATTAACACAACATTGCAAATCAACTATACTTCAATAAAATAAATTTTTAAAAAAAGTGGGGCAAACAGGGGTTCTTTTGTAGAGACCAGTAAACAAGCTAGGAAGAGCCAGGTGTGGGGAGGGGGATGACAGGGGATGTGAGGGGACAGTAGACCAGGGAGCAGCTCACCCTGAGGCCAGCTGGTCCTCAGGAGGGGCTGTCTCAGGAAGACAGGGCCCAAGTTCAGGGCCTGGTGGAAAGAGAGAGGCAGAACCAAAACTTGGTTAAGCAGCATTAAGCTCTGATTGATCAGTGGCAATGAGCAGTTCAGCTAATCAATTATGGATCAAAGAAAGGGAATTTGGAGGGTCTGTGTCTGGCTTTGTCATGGGGAAACAAAGGGGAACATCTGTGAATCTTTTCTAAGTCATGTGGGGAAGGGAGAATTTTTGCAGCATGCTGTTTTCTGGAAGACAGAGGGTGGGGGATTTTTTTTAGCCCGCACTGTTTTCCAGGCTCACAGGCTCAGGTACAATCCAACATTGTCATCACACAGTTATACATTGTAGGGTTAGGACTGGAATCCAGGACCCTGGACTCCCAGACCACTGATGTCACTCCATTTCTCCATCCTCTTCTTTCTTAGCTGATCAGTGTTATATTTTTCTCTCCATCTTCCTCTTATCAAAACCTGCTGTGAAGAATAAAGAAGCTCATGACAGCTTAACCCTTCCCAGGGATGTTTGTGTTAGACTAGGGATCAGAACTTTAATTCTGGAATCAGAAGGGGAGAGTCCTTTCCAGGATTAAACTGTTTTGACATCTATTTTCTTTCATCGGAATCATAGGGTCACTTCTGCCTGCACCTGGGAGGGATAATAGATCCTAGTAGATGGTAGATCATAAGGAGTTGGTTGATAACAGGTCGTTGAATCAAAGAACCTCAGAGCTGGAAGGAAACTTAGACTATCTGGCACAATCCCCCATTATACAGATGAGAAAAGTGAGGACCAAGTAGGAGAAGAGAAGTAGCTAGACTTGATCATAAATGAGGATCTCCCTAACTGTTCATGTTATAAGAGAGAATGGGTGGGTGGTCACACAGCTCTTCCTGGGCTCTTCTCCAACAGCATCAAGTCCTCCTCTTCCTGGCACCCTGCATCACTCCCCGGGTTGCGAATGGACCAGTGGTTGTCAAGCTATAATATGAATAACTATCGCTAGGTTATGCTCTGTGTAGAAAGTTCCAACTCCACTAATCTCCTGGGTTTATGTAGGACTGGAGCCCAGCACTCTGCATTTGACAAAGATTCTGAGAACCACATTTGGGGAACATGGGTAGGGGCCATGGGAGTGGTCTAGGTCTAGAAGGTAGATGGATAGAATGACCCCCAGGAGGCTCTGCCAGCCCAAGCCATCAGTGATTCCAGTTTGCAGGTAGGGTGGGGTGGGGAGTGACCTTTATTTCTCACCTCCAGGAGTTGTTGATGGGAAGGGTAGCCTCCTTCCCTTATTTCTTATTTCTTCCTTATTTCTTCCTCAGCCATCATAAAGGCAGAGCCTGGGGGAGGGGAGGTGTTCTTTAGGGAGATTAAAGACTCTTCCTTGAAAGGAAACAAATTCCTTACTAATTATGCAATTATTTTATTATGCAGCCTTGATGAAAAAAATACATACACCACTCAAAGCCTAAAAAGAAGGCTGTAGCCAGGACTTATCCAATTTAATAAATCCTCTCTATCCTGTAATTATTTTCCGTATTCTCTTTAATACAAGTCTGTAGGAGAGTGGGGGACTGTCTCTGCTTGGCTGTGGGACTTGGGGGGACAGGTCTTCCCCTTCCCACCTGCCACCCCACCTCAGCTGCCCTCTCCAAGCGGCTTCCAGGGCATATACACCAGTGTTCTACACCTACCTCACCCTCCACCTTCATCCTGTCATATTCCCAGGAGAAGGGGTGTGAGAGGGAGAGGTTGGGGGCCAGAGGAAAGGAGAAGGACAGGCTTTAAAGACAGGCTTCTAGAGTATGACTCCCTTAGTTGAATTTTGGCTTTGGAGCTGCCCCCCAGCAATGCCTCATCTTCCACCTATGAACCTGACCTGCCCTGAATTTTATACTATTCCCTCAGCCTTCCTTCCAACCAGCAGTCATAGCCCCATTCCCCAAACAGTTGGATGATAAAACGTGGATGTGTTGCCCCTTCAAAGTTACAGACTTTGAGTCAGATGTGTTTGGGCTCAAAGTTTGGCTGAGCTAAGTACTGGCTTGTGCTTAAGCTGGGTCTCAGTTTCTTTATCTGTAAAGTGGAGATATTAATACCTTCCTCATCAGGGATGTTGTGAGATCAAAAGGGCTCATGGACCTCAAGGATGTAGCACAGTGCTTGACACAGCTGGTGTCTATCGAAGCAAGTTTCTTTCCGCACCCCTGCCCCACGCCACCTCCTTCAAGCCTTACAATGAACATTTGCAGGTGGCATTCATAATGGTAGGGGAGACACTGGGGCAGCAGAGCCTTTCTTGGCTCCCCTGAAGTTTCCTCACTTACTTTGTCCCCCACCCCATAGTCTTGTGATGATGGGGCTCTAAGGAGGGCTTGGACTCCAGTGGGTGGGGTGGGTTGAGGTCTGGGGATCAAGAAGTTCCTGGAGAATCTTGTTTCTCTGTCCCTAAAAGAAGGGCTGGGCCAGGAGGAGCTCTCCGCCGGATGCCTTCTCCACCACCATCGCCATGGCGACTGCCTACAGCCTGAATTTCTCAGCATCCTGACTGAGGCAAAGCCAACCAGGCAGAATGGTGTCATGCCTGGATCCTGCTGGCCCTGTACCTTCCTGTCACGGGGTGATGGGTCAGGGTGAGACACTGCTGAGCCCCACCATAGCCCCTGCCTCTCCATATTCGTTCTTTCACTGCACACTGGCCTGAGTCTGCATGCTAACTGGCATCACCTCTAGGTACCACCTTGCCACGGCGTCCCAGTGAGGCCGCCTGGACTTTAAAGTCAGATGGACTCTATTAGAAGCCTACTTCTAGTATTCACTAGTGGTGTCACCTTGGGTTAGAGTTACGTAAACTTCCCAGACCTCAGTTTCCTCATCTGTAAGACACGCATACCATCAATAATAGAATCCACCTCCTGGGATTCTATTAGCCTCTATCGTTGTGAGGCTCAGGTGAGGTGATGTATAGGAAACAGTTTTGTTAAATTAAAAGCACTGAACACACATGGGAGTTTGCCGGCACCAGGCAAGCCCTGTTCGAGCATCTATTACAGGTCCATTTTTGTTTTAAACCCTGAACACACATTATTTCATTGGATTCAAAGCCCTGTGAGGTAGTGCTTAATTTCTTCATTGTCCCCATGAGGAAATGGAGGCTTAGAGAAGCTGAATCAATGGCTTGAGCTCACCTAGCAGGAAAGAGCCAGAACTTGAACTGTTATCAAGTCGTTCTCTGTAACAACCTGTAAGAGATCACTGTTCTTATTGACATAGATTCAAAAGGAAGTTTTTATTGAGCATGTCCTTATTGGGGGCTATAGGGAACACTAGAGCAGTACATGACAGGGTCTTCCTTGACCTCAAGGAGCTTACATTCTATGACAAGTGAACCCCCATGACAAAAGCCTTGTATGGAGACGTGCAGCCCGAGTTCAAAATGGGGTTGTTCTTCCTGGGTTGGAGTCTTTAAAGAAGGCTTCATGGAGGCAGGGGGGCTTGGGCTAGGCTTTAAAAGAGTGGGTAGGGTTTGAAGAAGCAGAGAATGTGGGTGGGCAATTCTAGTGGGGACTTGGACCATCTGGAGAGAGCCTAGAAACGTGCTGAATGGTGGGGGAGGGGAGGAGGGGTTAAAAATTGGCCATGAGTTATTTTCCACGTGGATCTGCAGAGAGTCTGCTATTACTTGCATGAATCAGTTCAGTAGCAGATGCAAATGTGTACCCCAGTGTACTCAGATGTGCACCCCAACGGCCCCAGGTTGCCTCAGAGTTGTCTTGTTTTCTTTGGAAGCCTGCAGCAGAGTAGAAACGAAATCGCTTGCTGCTGTGTCTGCTTCTTCTCTTTGCAGCAGCCCACCCAATGGCTCGCTCTTCAAACGTCAGGCTCAGCTTGATCAAATTTGACATCCTCCACCGCTGGGGTCAGAGGAGGTGGCATGTGTTCTGCTGGGTCCTGGCCCACGAAGCTGGAGTCCCCAGGGCTCTCAGAACAGGCTTCGGGCCTGGCTTCTTCCCCACCATCGGAAGGCCCATGGTGGGGTGAGCAGAGTCAGGCTCGGATGTTGCTGGTGAAACAACAACGGATTTGGATAATTTCAGGACCAGGCTGGGGGTGAGGGTGAAGATAATATGGGCAAGCTGTGGGTAGCCGGGAGTGGGGCACAGGGGGGTTGCATGTCCTGCACACGTGTGTGCACAGGGTACATGCTGGAGGAGACTGGGTGGTCTGAAAGCAGATCTCCAGACCCTCTGCTCCTTCCTTTGCACCCATATCTATGCCAGGCCAAGGATCCTCTGGAGGGGAATTCTGCCTCTTCACTTGAATACTTTGTGTCATCTCCTAACAGGGCATACCTGCATCCCGAGCTAGGTCTATCAGCTGTGTGTAAGGAAGTCCTGAGTGTAGTGTATGTACTGTTTGGCAAGTTCCATAATCACACCGTGGTCACTTAATTTGGTGTGACTCAGATGACCCCATTAATCAGGTTGGCCAACTTATTCCTTATGCCTTGAACTTCAGGCTACCTGGTCCCCATGCCCTTCTAGGCTCCTGGACAAGTGCCCTTTCAGATCACTCTCCTTTCTTTGGGCATCTCCTTGAAGCCTTGGCTCTTGATGGTCCCTGATTTCCATTCTAGGCTCTCCAATCAAGTGTCCTTGCCCACTGTGGCCCCTGCACCCAAGCACACTCTAGGATTACTGCCTCTCCTTCCTTTCCCATTCCTGCATTTAGAGCCTTTGTCTTGGTTGAGAGGTTTTTCTCTCTTTCCCTTCCCTCTACCACCTTCTTGAACCAGTCCCCCTTTCTTTTCTCCCACCGGTCCAGTCCTTCTCCTCCCTCATTTTGGTGGCCCAGCAAGGCCTTCCTGCCTTCTCTAGACTCTGAAACTTTGTCAAGGCTATCTTACTCCCCAACCCCCCACCTCTTTTAAGTTTTCTTTATCTGGGGTCTCCATAAGAGCTCTTCTTGGAGACAGCTAGATTGATAAGCTAACCCCTTCCAGAATGTGAATACGTTACGCCAGCGGTAACATACTTATAATTTGGCATGGCCCTTCTAAAGCTGAGACTTAACCCATGAATTGGTGAGCACTCCAGCCAAAGTTTTAAAGCCATAAATTGAGACTCTTGGGAAGGACATGTCTCTGAAACAACTCATATTTCAGGTGGTCTTCATCTCAGAGAAGTTTCCAGATTAGGTCTACCATCTTGGTGGCTCTGTTTCTCCTTTTGTCACTGAACTTTGGACTAGAACTCGGGTGCAGCCTCTAGGAACCAAGGGGTGTGGCCTGCATTGTTCACACCCACCTTCCCAAGGAGTAGCCAGAACTCCTGGCACATCCAGTTGTCCTTCAGTTTCCTTTCTCTTTACCAGTCACCTTCTTGGATGCTCCTGGCAGGGAGAAGGGATGGCTTATCAAACACCTAGGGTTGGATTCATAGACCTCTCTAAACCTCCAAGGGTACAGGGGTCCTCTGTAAAAGGAAAAGCATACCTTTTCTTTTTATGCTCCCATCCATCCATCTTTCTGTGGACCCCACCACGGTAGAAACCAAAGCCCCTCACCCCTCCTTTTCCGAGAAGACCATTTGTGTGTTTACAGGCATTCTGTTATTAATCACTTCCAGTAAATTTTAAAGACATTGAAAAATGCAAGAGCCTATTTTATGGCTATGGCTTTAAAACAAACAAAAATAGTAATTCCATTAGTAGTTGAAAAATCACAGGAGTACTGTATTTTTTTTTTTAATTTTATTTATTTTTTATTTTTGGCTGCTTTTGGGTCTTCTTTGCTGCATGCAGGCTTTTCTCTGGTTACGATGAGCAGGGGCTACTCTTCATTGTAATGTGCAGGCTTCTCATTGCAGTGGCTTCTCTTGTTGTGGAGCATGGGCTCTAGGCACGTGGGCTTCAGTAGTTGTGGCACGTGGGGTTCAGTAGTTGTGGCTCATGGGCTCTAGAGTGCAGGCTCAGTAGTTGTGGCACACAGGCTTAGTTGTTCCGCAGCACGTTGGATCTTCCCGGACCAGGGCTCGAACCCGTGTCTCCTGCATTGGCAGGCGGATTCTTAACCCCTGCACCACTAGGGAAGCCCAGAAGTACTGTACCGTTGAGGATAAATTTACTGCTATGGTAACTGTGTGCCACAAAGATAATAAACCCAATTGAAGAGTGGTTGTTGGCAGGTGGGATAGACAGGAGACAACACGTTACACTTGCAGGGCCACCTGGGAACCGAGGTGGATGTTTTAGTGTTCTAAGAACTGTGTGTGCTTCCCTGTACATGGAGAGTGCTGCGGGGGGAGGGGCTGAAACCAGACAGATCTGGGTTGAAATCCCTACTCTGCCCATTTCTAGCTGTGGAAAGTGGAGCAGTTCATGTAGCCTCACCAATAAAATGGGGATAATTCTAACAGGTTGCAAAGGTTCAACGTGACACAAGACGTACAGGTTCTCCTAAATTGCTCAACTATAAATTCCATGAAGGCAGGACCTCTGTCCATCTTTTTCTCCACTTTATCCCTCGTGCTGCCTCCGTGCCTCGCTTGTAATAGGTTTCTGATTGTAGCTATCATTGGTGTTCCATCACTGGTAGGTAATCAAAAGCCTTTGATCTAGTTAATCCCCCTGCCTCCTCTTCTACCTCAACCAGCAACCCATCTCTCCCAGTCCAGTGCCCTAGAGTCTACAGCATAACCAGTAGAGATCTACAGGATAACCAGTTAGGAACTCAAAAGAAGGCTTGAGTAACAAAACCTAAAGGGCTTTCCTACCAACCCATGAGATTGATGAGCTATGAGTATGTATATTTTAACCTTTTGGCAAAACATTTCTGAAGCAAATTACGATACTTGATTTAATAGCAAGACTCCCAGACACAAGGTATGTCTCCGATAGACCAGAGATTTGTTGCTTGATTTATAGGAAATAGTTTTGGTATAAATGTTTATTACAGTCAAGTTCTCTTTAAAGGTGATATATGGCATTATTCTACATTAGCATGAAAAGTGGTGTCTCCGGATCTCCCAGATTGCTCCGGGTCACAGCTTCACATCTTCCATCCCTGGGAACCCTGCCCTCCACTATCTCAGTCTGCAGTACCTAGGGTGCTTTATCAACTTTATGTCTCAATTGTCACATCTGCACAGCTCCTGTCAAGCATTAAAAGTTCTCAGTTTGCACTTTTTGGCATTGTAGATGACCTTCTGCTGTTTGGATTGTTAATTCTATTTCTCAGGGAGAGCTGAGCACAGTAGCCAACCAGGGAACCTCAGTTTCTTCACCTGTAAAATGAGAAACGAAGATAGCACGATCTCTGCCTCTACTTGGCCTCTTAAAAACAGGTTTCCTGCTCTGTCTTCCTCTCTGTCTCCAGGGCTGTGCATAATATCTGACTTTGGGCCATGTTCCCTCATCAGCTTTGGATGGAAGGAATGAGTGAATGGGAGATTGGGGGTAATAAAGATCTGTATAACATGTTTTCTAGACATTCAGAGAAGAGGATTCTATTAAATCTCAATGAAATCTCTTTTCCTCTTCCTTTCCCTTACGGGGCCCCCTTACCTTCAGATATGCCCAACTGATTTAGCTTCTAAACCCTGACACTGCTGTGAGCTTCCAGCTCCTGCCCCACACCTCCCCAGGCCGCCCCTCATTGTCTGCTTTTGAACCCCATCCCTCGTGCATGGAATTGGCAAACACTATATAATTATATTGGAAATCACAGGTTCCCAGAGACTGGGGAATAATTATGCTTAATAGGAATAAAATGAATTTCCAGTTGCCCTCTTTGGGGTGGATGACCGTCCGAGCCTATATTTACCTTGTAATGATGTGGCAATTACCATCTAATAATTACCCTACTGGCTGGCACTTGCCCAGCCATTAATTGGTTAATGGCCATCATGCCATGCAGGGAATTGAGGAATATGCCTGTTTCTTAATTTCCATATCTTAAAAATCTTCAGCAGGATGGGGGAGGCTCTTAGGAGACAGTCACGTGGGGGACCGGATGGAACAGTGCCGTCTGCCAAAGGATCAGGGTTCTTAGCTGAGGGTCTTTTCCCCAGGAAGGCAAATCCAGCCCTCCCGGGAGTGCTGGCAGGTGGAAAATACACAGGAGAGAAGTCCACTGAGGTCAGGATGACTCTCCTCATGCCCATCCTCATGGCAGTGGAAGGACCAGAGATGTTGGGGTGAGTAATAATTACAGACCAAATTAAATCCAATCGTGCCCCTTAAAGCTTAATTAAATCATTTATTCATCCAGTCTGTTTATTGAGCACACACACAAAGTGGTGCACCTCCAGCCTCCTTGGTGCACATCGACCTTGCTCTTGTCTGAACCTCTCCCTCGAGACCTCACTTGCTAACTCTGTCTTGTGTGGTCTCCTCATAGTTCCCAGAGTCTGTCTTGCCTTGAGAAGCAGATCGGGAGCTTTCTTAGGGCAACGTTTGTATAAACAACCTTTATATTCTATTTATGACAAGTCCAGAGCAGGCACTCAAGATACAGGTTAAATGAATAATAGATGATTATGTAGAGGAAAAATGCATGAGTTCTGGGGTCAGCGAGACCTGGGTTCAATTCCCAGCTTTGTCATTAATTAGTTGTAAGACCTTGGACAAATCCCTTACCTTCTCTAAGACCCCCAAAATGGGAAAAATAATCATTAGTACACAGTTCTTGTCACACAGTACATAGTTGACATGAAAATGGTTCTTAATATTATAATATGTACTATTTAGTATATTTGCTCATTGATGTGTATCGTTGTATATACATATGAAGATATATATTTGGAAATTTTATGCATGGATATATATGTGTATATGTATATATATATCCATCCATATATGTATAGATGGATATACATATATACACACATATACATATGTATATATGTGTATGTGTATATATATATGTATATAAACAGGGTTGGCATTTTGCTCTCCTCTTTTTCATGGGAGCAGAGGTAATGGGCATTGGAGTCCTGAGTAACTGTGAATAAGCTTTGTGGTTAGTTTTTCTCTGACCTGTGAATGGATCAATACTCTGCCTCAATCTAGAGAATGTTGGAGATCATTCAAATCCCACTGAGGGAAAATTATACTGAAGGTGCTGTGCAATACAACTTTCACACGTTATTCCATTTAATCCTCATATCAACTCTGCAAGAGGAAGAAATACTGTGGAAGACAGAATGCACTGGACAATTAAGGAGATGATTTTATTATGACAGTTTGCAATGGGGAAAATGTTCATTAATGAGGAGTGTCTCAAAGATATGGAAGGAGGGCTAGGGTTTTATGCGGGCAGGTAGACCAGGAGCCATCAGCAAATCTTATGTGAGTCATGAGGAAGGATGTAGGTGGGTCTTATCTCAGAATTAGAAGAGCAGGGTGGTCCTTTGAGGTTAGTCATGTCTAGGAACACAAAAGGGTGGTGGGATTTCTCAACCTTAGGGAACACAGGGCTCAGATCAAGTTCAATGTTGTCAATATCATCTTGATGTTTGTAGTTGAGTAAATTAAAGATACTAGGAGAGGTTAAGGAACTTGTCCAACATTTCTTCACAAGTTTGAAGTGGAGCAGTCTCAGAATCCCAGCCTGTCTGGCCCCAAATTTGCCATCTTGGTGCGGTTGCAATGGCCTTTTCTTCATTCACTGATTCATTCAATAAATACTCGTTAATACACTACTATGTGCCAGGAACCGTTCTAGGTGCTGGGAAACTTCAGTGAAGAGATACCAAGGGCCTCAACTTTTTGGAAGTTACATTTGAATGGAGTAGACAGACATTGAACAACTTAATGAGTAAATAAAGAAGCTGATGGGGATTTAATGTGAGATGGGGATTAAGTGTTACAGAGGAAATAAAATGGGGTGATGAGATGGAGGGTGACTTCAAGTGGGAAGTCTTCCCTGAGGGGTAGCAGCTGAGAAGGAACCTACCGTGCCCACAGCTCAGGGATTTAGCTGTGAGAGGAGAACATTCCAGGAAGCGGGAACACCAAGTGCAAAGGCCTCGTGGGAATAAGCTTGGGTTCTCTGAGGAACAAGCAGAAGCCCTTGAGCAAAGGTGAATGATGGGGGAGAAGTGTAGACTGAGATCAGAAGTTTAGGAAAGAACCAGATCAGAAGGGACCTTGGAGGTCCTGATGAAGTGTTTGGATTTTATTTGAAGTACATGGAGGAAGCCATCAGCAAGGGACAGAAACCACTGGACAGCATCAGGAGAACGTTCAGATTGTGAGCATTAGTGAAAGGCCAGGAAAGGGAACCTCTGGCCCTCCTGCAGTTGGGCTAGCCTGTCAATCCTGTGCCATCCCTGCCCCTGGGCATGAACCTACTCACTGTGAGTATATGGAAAACATAGTTATCTTCTGACCCACAAACCAGGGACCTGTGGTTGGCCTCCTGCAGCTGGGCCTTTGCCAGCTTTGCGGACCGTCTGACTCTGTATCTCATTATGAAATGTTGAAGTGTGCTTACCTCTATCATTTACCCTCATTTTGCCCTCTGCAGTGGATAGATCAGGAATATGACCCACCTCCTCCTTTACACATGAGGAATCATAGGGGTTACATGGTGGGCCCAAGATCCTGCAGCTAGTTAATGAAGGAACTTAAACTGGAAACCAGTTTTGTGACTAACTGGGCTGAGTATCCCCGACCACCCCACCCCCACCTTGGTTACAGAGACTTCAGAACAGGCTTACCCAAGAGTGTCCAAGTGAGTCCTAAAGTCATTTAAAATAATAAATGGAACTCCCCGCTGGCTGTTCAGTATCTAGTGGTCTTTCAGGCCACTACCTATGAGCTATCAGCCGTGATCTACAGCCAGCATTATCTGCTATTAGCACTGCCCTCTATTAGCAACTATTATCACTTACCAACTATTAGCCACCATTAGCTACTATTATCACCTAGCTCCTATTATCCATTATTAGCTACTCTTATCAACTACCCACTATTATCCACTATCAGCTTCTATTATCTTCAGACATCATCCAGTATCTTCCATTTGTTATCTTTGATCTACTATCAGCTACTATCTATTATTTGCTATGTGCTACAATCTATCAGCTACATTTTTTTTTTTACCAGCTACTTTTTTTTTTTTTTGCAGTACGCGGGCCCCTCACTGTTTTGGCCTCTCCCATTGCGGAGCACAGGCTCCGGACGCGCAGGCTCAGCGGCCACGGGCTCATGGGCCCAGCCACTCCGCAGCATGTGGGATCTTCCCGGACCGGGGCACGAACCCGTGTCGTGTCGCCTGCCTCGGTAGGCGGACTCTCAACCACTGCGTCACCAGGGAAGCCCCTATCAGCTACTTTTTATTCTCTACTATCTATAGTTACCTACCATCTAACAGCTACTATCTATTATTTCACAGCCATCAGCTGTCACCTATCTATCATTCTCTATCTGTGCTTGATATCTAACCTCATACACAGTAATTAATAGCCGTTAGAAATCTCAAACCAGAACTTTGCTTCTAGATGTCCCCCTGGGATGAGAGACCCATGTCTGCCGTGTAAGTTTTGAGTGGCAGTATCCATGGTGGTTTCCTGTGTACTCACAGCCAGGATGCCATAGACCTTCTCTACCTCTCCCAGCATCCCTAGCTGTGCCTCTGTGAGACTCCTGGATAGCACATCACAGATGGGGTCGGGGAGGTCTTTGATAGGAGGAGTCAAAGGTCTACTCGGGGGACTGGAAGAGAGATACAACTTTAATGACACATATTTGGTTTGACAAATTAAAACCTGCATGAGGTAGAATGTCTGCTCCCGTGGGACTAAGAATTCAGAAATATCCCCACGGACTAGATGGATCCGAATGGACTGACTGGCCTGTCCCTCATCCCCAAATGCACACAGGACCCAGGTGTACGCAGACAGACATCAGAGACAGGCTGGGGAGCTGAGAGGCAGCAAAAAGGTGAGGATGCTGGTTGCAGAAGGTCAAGAAGAGCCGGGAGAAGGGCAAGGGGGCTGACGGCATGCAAGTAGATGGGTGGAGGACTTCTTCCTGGGAGGCCTGGGTGCTGCCTGACGACAGGGTGCCTGTCTCAGGAGGCGAGTGGTTGTGTGGAAGGCCTGGATATGCAGTCCCGTTGTGCAAGTTAAAGTCCTTGCTCCAGCTAGTCGTGGCGTGAGTGACCTTGAACGAGTCATTTTACTTTGGGGTATTCATGAAGGTAACGTGTGCACATGAAACAGGTTGCCAGGAGAAACGTTCCCAGGGACAGGGAGGGGGCAGAGTCCTAGCAGGCTCCACAGGAGCTCATCAGCTCAGAGGGACACCCCTCTGGAGGAGGGGAAGGCTGGGTAAAGATTCATCAAGTGTCATAGCTGGAATGGTCATGAGAGAGTGTCTAGAATGGGATCTTCCAAACTGTGGGTCTTGACCCCTTAGGGAAGTGAAATCAAACAAATTAATGGGCTGTGACCCGCATTAAAAAAAAAAAAAGAAACAGAGTGAAGTAGAAAAATAGTAGAGTGCATATACATATGCATGTATAGCACGGATAAGCTTTGTTTTGTGGAAAGGAAAATATTTACACGTGAACTGGGTTGTCAGAGAAAATGTTACTGTGAGTTGTGGTGACATAAGTTTGAAATTCATCAACCTGGTCCAATCGTTCAATGGGGAGATCAAGGCTCAAAGAGGTTGAGTGCTGAGCCAGGGCAAACATATGCCATCACTAAAAAAAAGATGATGGCTAAGCCGGGGACAGGAACTTCCCCACCTCCGTCCCACCTCTCCAGGGGAAGGGGCTGAGTGCTGTGAGTTCAGGACTCACTCACTGAAGGAGAGAAAGAAGAGGTCAAAGGAATGTCTAAACGACAAGTCAGAGATACCAGGACCGCTGTGCTAGTGACATGGAGGGTATTCTTGCATCCCGGGCAGCACTGTGGTTTACCCAAGGCTGCAGACGAGAGTCCAGCCCCAGCCGTGGCCCCAAGGGTATTTTTAGCCTAGTAGAAGCCATGACCAGCCTTCGGGACCTGTTGTCGATTTGAGTCCAAGAGACCTGGGGTTCAAATCCTGTACTGCCAACTATATAGCCTGGGTCAGACATGCCATGTTAAATTTGTAAGCTTCAGTTTCTCCATATGTAAGTGGAAATGGCTACCTCATGAGTGTTTTTCTTTTTTTTAACAAGTATTTAAGAAAATGACCAAAAGGAAAGAGCTTGGCACTTGAATGTATTCAATAAATCCTTACCCCTGCCACCTCCCCTGCACCTCCCCACCCTCTACCAGTCCTTCTTGGTTCACAGAAGCTTCCATATTCATGATCTCATTGACTGTTTCAGCCAGCAAAGATAGTTCTTACACAAATAGGTCAGTAAAGTAAATACAGTTAGTATTTACATTTATGCAGGCAGAGACCAATGTCCCTCACCAAGGCAGTGATGGCATACAGAGATCCCAGCAACAGACAGACTTAGAAGCCATACCTTCTTCCAGAAATTTCCAGTGTCCCTGAGGTCACTAGCAGTGTATGCCCTTGGGTCACCCTCTGAGACACTTTGAGGATGGGCAAGATGGAGGCCTGCTTTGGGGTAGCTGGGTCCCTCTTCCCTCTCCCCTGAACTTGGCTTAGATTAAAACCACTGGCCAAGGCAGACCCACTTCCTTTCTTGTCCCATGAACCTAAGATGATCTGGCTTGAAGGCCCATTGATGAGAGACATGATCAAAACCTGGAAGGACTTGATTGCTCTGGGGAAAAATATTGTTTTTCTCACAATTTAAAAAAGTGCTTCTTTTATCTCCCTCAAGATAAATTTCAGCTATTTACTTACTGTTTCCTCTATGAAAAAAGCATATGCATTCCCTGGGGGCGTCTTTCTTGCTTGCTAACCTCATAACCAGATTGTAGACACATACGTATCAAGATGCTTGTTACTGCACTTTCTTTCTCTCAGGTGTGAAGATAGATGGATGGGAATGGCTTCATGTACTCGGAAGGCAGCCCAGGTCCTGCTTTTAGAACAGGCTAATTCCCACCTGAGTTCCCTGCCTGTTTGGAGGATGCTATTTCATCACACCGGCTGCAACCCCACATCCTGGCCCAGGAGCCCAGCCCTGGCCTTTCCTCCCCCTGCCCCCAGGGAACAGGCTGCAGACAGAGGTTAATGTGGCTGTACCCGGAGCCTAGGGACCCTCTGGGTTGGCCTGGCTTTGTATAATTTGTCTTGTGCCTTCTGAATATGTTTGCACATGTCCTATTTTCTGGTTGGAAATCATGGGTACTGTAGCCAACCTTCCCTCTTGCCAAATTCGTTCCCCAGTCTCACCTCTCTCAGTGAGCACTCCCCAGAAAAGATGCCTTTCTCTCTCTGGGAAGATCTGACCAATCTTTCCAATGTTATAGGCTCCTGAAATAAAATCAAATTCTATACTTAATTGGTACAACGAGGAGCCCAGCTAGTTCTCCACGGATGTGAGTTCTCAAAGCACGCCCTGCCTTGGCAGGGTTCCACAGCCCCGCCGTGCAGAGTTCTTCTCCTTCTTCTCTTTCTCCCTAGCTTTATTGACGTATAATTTACACGCCATAAACTTCACTCGTTTTGAGTGTACAATTCAATGATTTTTAGTATATTTACAGAGTCGTGCTACTATCAGCACAATCTAATTTTAGAACATGTTAATTACCCTGTAAAAGAAAACCTATACTCTTAGGCATCACCTCCCAACCCCCAACCCCCTCCTCCCACCTCTAGGCAACCACTAATCTGCTTTCTGTTGTTATAGGTTTGCCCACTCTGGATATTTCCTTTAAATAGAACCATACAATATGTAGTCCTTTGTGACTGCCTTCTTTGATTTAGCATAAAATTGTTGAGGTTCGTCCATGTTGTAACATATATAAGTTCTTTCTTCCTTAGTATTTATTATTATTATCCTTATTTATTTTGTTTATCCCTTCACCTATTGATGAACATTTGGGTTATTTCCACTTTTTGGCTATTAAGGATAATGGGAGGAGATAGAGAAGGGAACCCTCCTACACTGTTGGTGGGAATGTAAATTGGTGCAGCCACTATGCAGAACAGTATGAAGGTTCCCTAAAAAACTAAAAATAGAACTACCATATGATTCAGCAATCCCACTCCTAGGCATATACCCAGAAAAGATGAAAACTCTAATTTGAAAAGATACATGCACCCCAGTGTTCATAGCAGCACTATGTACAATAGCCAAGACATGGAAGCAACCTAAGTGTCCATCAACAGGTGAAAGGATAAAGAAGATGAGGTGTATATACATAGCGGAATATTACTTAGCCATAAAAAAGAATGAAATAATGCCATTTGCAGCAACATGCATGGACCTAGAGATTATCATACTAAGTGAAGTAAGTCAGAGAAAGATAAATATCATATGATATCACTTACATGTGGAATCTAAAAAAATGATACAAATGAACTTATTTACAAAACAGAAACAGACTCCCAGACATAGAAAACAAATTTAGGGTTACCAAAGGGGAAGGAGGGGGTAGGGATAAATTAGGAGCTGGGGATTAAAGATACACACTACTATATATAAAATAGATAAAGAACAAGGACCTACTGTACAGCACAGGCAACTATATTCAATATCTTGTAATAACCTATAATGGAAAAGAATCTGAAAAAGAATATCTATATGTATATATATATATATACACATATATATATCTGAATCACCTTGCTGTATACCTGAAACTAACACAACATTGTAAATCAACTATATGTCAATAAAAAAAAGAATAATGTTGTCACAGATATTCACATACAGTCTTTGCGTGAGCATATGCCTTCATTTCACATGCGTAGATACTTAGGAGTGGAGTTGCTGGACCATATATTTATATGCTCTATATTTACATTTATCATATACTCTATATTAAACATTTTAAGAAAATGCCAAGCTATTTCACACTATTTTACATTCCCACCAGCAATGTATGGCTTTCCAGTTTCTCCACATCCTCTCCAAAACTTGTTATTGTATGTCTTTCCGATTATAGCCATCCTAGTGGGTGTGAAGTAGTATCTTATTATGGTACAGTTGGCTCTGTGTATCTGCTGGTTCCATATCTGTGGGTACAGAAGGCTGACTGTACTATGCCATTTCATATAAGAGACTTGAGCATCCTCGGATTTTGGTATCCACAGAGGTTCTGGAACCAATCCCCCTTGCATACAGAGGGATGACTGTATTGATTTGCATTTCCCTAATTGCTAATGATGTTGAGCATTCTTTCTCGTACTTACTGATCATTCGTGTATCTTTGGTGAAATGTCTATTTAAATCTTTTGCCCATTTTTATATTGGATTATTAGTCTTAGTATTGAGCTGGAGTAATTCTTTGTGTATTCCGATGTATTAGTTTTATATTGCTGCTGTAAAAATTACCACAAATTTAGTGGCTTAAAGTAACAGAAATTTATCATTTAATACTTCCATAGGTCAGAAGTTTGATACAGCTTTCATTGAGCTAAAATCAATGTGTTGGCAGGCTCTAAGGGATAATCTATTTCCTTGTCTTTCTGGCTTCTAGAGGTAATCTGCATTTCTTGGCTTGTGGCCCCCTTCCTCTGCCTTCAAAGCCAGCAACATGTCATCTCTTTGGCCATTCTTCCACTATCACATCTTTTTCTGACCACAACCTGGAAATAGTCTCTGATGTTAAGGAATCATGTAATTAGATTGAGATCACCTGGATAATCCAGGATAATTTCACCATCTAAAGTCCTTAACCTTAATCACATCTGCCAAGTTTCCTTTGTCATGTAAGGTTACATATACACAGGTTCTAGGGTTCAGGACGTGAGCATATTTGACTGGTCATAATTCTGCTTACCACGTAGGGACACAATCCCTTGTCAGATATATGATTTGTAAATATATTTACATATTTTCTCCCAATCTGTGGTTTGTCTTTTCATTTTCTTGGTGTTTTTTGAAGAGAAAAAGTTCTTAATTTTGATGAAGTCCAACTTATCAATTTGTTTTTTCATCATTTGTGCTTTTGATGGTATATCTAAGAAATCATTTCCTAACTCAAGGTCAGAAAGATTTACTCCCGTTTTCTCTTCTAAGAGTTTTATAGTTTTAGTTCTTACATTTATATCAACGATGGCTTTTGATTTAATTTTTGGGTTACGGTGTGAGTTAATGGCACAGAGTTATCCTTTTATACCTGCATATCCAATTGTCTCAACGTCATTTGTTGAAGAAACTATTCTTTCCCCCATTAAATTATCTTGGCACCTTTGCCAAAATCAATTGACCATGACTGTAGAGGTTTATTTCTGAACTCTCAGTTCTATTCCAAAGATCTATGTCTATCTTTACGCCTGTACCACACTGTCTTGATTACTGTAGTCATGTATTAAGTTTTGAAATTGGTAAATGTAAATCCTCTTCGTTCTTTTTCAAGATTGGTTTGGTTATTTTGAGCCTTTGTATTTTCATATGAATTCAACACATCGTATCCCTGGTTCCTTTGTCTGTTTCCCATAGAGAAGGACTTTGGATGTATCCATCTTATCCATCACCCAACACATTAAAGGTTCCTAGGAAATAGGACTCTGTTGTAGTCTTTAGTGTAGACCCCCAGGGAAGACCCTGCGAATTCTCAGCAGTAGTGTTTGTGACCTGGCAAAATGGAGATCCCTCTGAGAGATGAAGAAGAGGCCAGCTCAGGTCCGCAGGATTAAGTGTCAAATCTTTCATCCTGGGTCCCTTTTTCACAACCTAAAGTGAGGAACTGTACTCCCACTGTCTATTCCTTTGCTTCACTTTGAGCTATATTTGCTGTATACCATTGGTAGTGCTTGGAGCCAGATTCATTCACTCGTTCATTCATCATACGTCAAACATTTGCTCAATGCCTGGGATGCATCTTTTATTTCAGGGGATGAGAGGAAAAGTAAACATAAATTGTGGTGAAGCCAATAGTCAGTCTTTTGTAGTGGCAACTAAATTCAATCTTAATAGGTCCTGTTGCTTTGCGCCATGGATTATTAAAGCTAGAGAAACTGTCTTTGAGCCTAGAACAGGGTCTGTAAACTTCTATTCCCAGTCAACCAGTCCTGGCTTCAATGCTCTACTCTTCATGTACTCTGGGGCAGTTGGAAACCTCAGATTGGGGTGAGAAAGGCCCTCTAAGTATTCTGGCTTACAGCTACATTTCAGCCAGGGAAGTGATATAATCCTTTCCTTAGGCAGACAATACTTAACAGGAGTATTTGAGAGACACCTGGGGGATTAGGCTTCTTCTGGGTCCTAATCTGTTTTCTGCTGAGTAGTTTCTTACTTCCTGCTTCAACTTGTAGGAAATTGAGCTTGAAGTAGAGAATGTGGCTTTTCCAGCTCCTCAAGGATAATTATTAATAGCCAGACTCCTGGGGAATGTATATTGCAGACCACAAGCTAAAAAGGGCCTCTCTTAGCAAATCCATATTTTCTTCTCTAGAGCTGTTTTCAGATGAGCCTGTTGTAAGCCTTTGTGAAGGCTTCAAAAGTCAGCCTTCACTCTATAATATTTTGAATTTTTGCTAACAAATTCTGGGGTGCTGAAAACTTGGCAAATCGATGGTATGAGTCCTAAGACAAAAAATAAGGTCATCAATCAGCTATTTGCAACCTCAGAACAAGGATTACCAACCTCCTGGCCCAGGATAGTAGAACTCTCATTGCCCAGCACTTTACTTCCTCAGCCCAGTCAGTTGCAGTTAACATACCCCTGCTGGTACCTCATTCTATGTGTGTTGCAAGACATACATAGAAGTTGAACCAGCTTGAACAATTCAGAAGATCTATTGCTTACCAAACTGTGAAGTCTAGAGGTGATGGAAGACTTCAGGCATGGCTCAACCCAAGAGCTCAACACTATCTATTCCTAAAACTTTCCATTTCTCTGATCGACCAGCCATGGTCTAGGCTTCCCCACAAGCCTGGATTCCTATACAGCTACAAGAGAGCTGTAGTTATCTTAAGGTGTCATAGGCCCTGTGCCTGGAGAGCTTTAAAAACTAATAATGTCTGAATCCTTCCCCCAGAGATTCTGATTTAATTGGTCTGGTATGTGCATCCAAAGTTAAGAATCAAGACTAATCTGAGAAGTGAAGAAAATATAAGAAGTGTAATTCTAAAGCAACTGGTACTGACATTCAGAACAGTTTGAGATTTACTGTGTTTCATTGAATCTAAGATGCCATTGATATAATGATTACTTTATGTACCACTAAGAAAGAAAAAAATGCTGCCATTTAAACTATGACCCTCCACCAATTGTCATCTGTATCCTGATTTCAGAGATAAAATGTGAGAATAAAACTACCTTATTTCATGAATCCATGAAATAAGGTATGTATCTAGAGGAGAATTGCCTTTTAAATTAGTCATTTTGGGAGGAGTAATTTTATACAGATTCCTTTGAAGTTACTTCATTCAGGACACCTGTGGAATGTTTTCCTTTGCCTTCAGAATCCATTTTCCATCTATACAAGAAAATCATAGAGTGTTGGACCTGGAGGAGACCTTAGAGGCCATTCAGACCACCCCCCGGATCTATTTAATTATAGTTACACCTTGTTTTAGACTAAAAATGGTATTTCCCAGCCTTAATCTCTCACTCTATTCACCATTCTTCGCTCTGGATAGCTTTGGGTTGTTTCCAACAAGCAAATCCACACTCCTAGGTTGAAGATTTGCCACCAATGAGGCTATTTAAGGTAACGTGCAATAGGTCCTTCTGACGGTTCCCAGAATGGGAACCACCTTTGGAAGAAGGTCTTCTTTTCACTTTGATGTTTGTGTTGTCAAGATCAGTCACATGGCCAAGCTTCGTTCCACAGAGTGAAGATGCTAGGAATGGGACTTCTGGGCACTCCAAACAATGTCTGCTCCGTACTTCTGGCTCTTCCTCAAATACAGGAAACCCAATAGCGACTGAAGTGCAAGACCTCAAACAAAGGGCAATCTGGTGTATGGGAGATAGCTTGCAACCCCATCAGAAGGAAACCAGCAAGGATGACTTTTTCTATTTTGCTGAGAGTGAAATTAAGACCCGGAGAGAGTAGGCTGGGTCAAAGTCACAGTAGATTTGAGTTAAGCCCAAGGCAGCACAAGGGCTCTTGTCTCCCCAGCCAGGGCTCTCCCAACCAGCCTGCGCTACTCCTCTCCTTAACACCTCACAGCACTTATGCAGCTCACGGTTTGGGGAGGGGCTGTAGCTAGAAATCAGGCAGCAGGCCAAGGAAGGGGGTTGGTCACAGCATGCTCAGTTGGTCCATGCTGAGCCGGAGTGTCTATAGCTCCAGCACAGAGCACCCATCCAGCATCAAAGGCGAATTAAAGCCTTGCCCTGGGGTATCCAGGCAGCCATTCAAATCAATTAATTTTTCCCATCTGTAATGTGGGCAAGATGATGAACTGGGATATAATGGTTGATGATGGGGCTGAGGGCTGAGCAATGATTTATGCAGATCCACACCTGAGGAAAATGGGCTAGGGGCAGCGCTTATGAAAACTTTTCACAATAGTGTGGGAAGGCAAGAGGAGAGAAGAAGAGAGCTCTGAGAGGGGCAACAGTCTCTCCATCCAACTCAGTGCTGGCTTGGGCCAGCTGCTCCCTTCTCTTACCCAGGCTCCCCCCTCCCCCCTGATGATCATCATCATCATCATCACCATCCTTTTCTTCATCCTAGAAAGACATATTGTCTTAACGTTTGTAATAAGGCACCTTAATCTGCATTCCCAATAAACTTCCAGGTAATGATGTTGCTGCCACTCTGGGGACCAAGCTTTGAGTGGCATTGGTCCAGGACAGCTGTTCTCAAGGTGTGGTCCCCAGGCCAGCATCACTGGCATTAACTGGGAACTTGTGAGAAATGTTAATTCTCAGGGCAAGGCCCTGGAATCTGTGTTTTAATAAGCCCTCCAGTCTGTCCAATATAAGCTATGTGGTGCTTTAGTGGTTTTTCAGGCTTGGCTAAGCTTTAGAATCATCTGGCGCGTTTTAAAAACTACTGGTGACCCCCATACCACCAATCAACTCCAGATCTCCGGGCTTGCTTGGGCAAGTATACTTTTAAAATGCTTTCCAAGTGATTCTTTTTTTTTTTAATTTATTTATTTAATTTATTTATTTTTGGCTGCATTGAGTCTTCGTTGCTGCACACAGACTTTCTCTAGTTGCGGCGAGCAGGGGCTGCTCTTCGTTGTGGTGCACAGCCTTCTCATTGCAGTGGCTTCTCTTGTTGCGGAGAACGGGCTCTAGGTATGCGGGCTTCAGTAGTTGTGGCATGCAGGCTCAGTAGTTGTGGTGCATGGGCTATTTTGCTCCGCGGCATGTGGGATCTTCCTGGACCAGGGATTGAATACGTGCCCCCTGCATTAACAGGTGAATTCTTAACCACTGTGCCACCAGGGCAAATCCCCCAAGTGATTCTGATGCACTGTGAAGGTTGAAACTTCAGGGAACAAGTATGACAGCTTACAGATTAGAAACACGTTCAGAGAAGGAAAGAGGATTGTCAGGGTCACACAGCTGATGCAAGCCTTCCCAGAGCCCCCAGCTCCCTCCCCCTGAAGTTGCTAGTGTTTCTGGACATGTGGGGGGACTCAGTGGCCCCTGGCATGCACCCACGTGTGTGTACACCCCAGTGAGCCCTTGTACACCTTTAACTACTTCCTCAGGACAGAGAGCCACTCCTGCGTGTCCTGTCAGGCAGCGCCTGCCCTTGCTGTCAACACAAGGACCGTTTTTTCTGGACTATGTGCTCTTCAGCCCTGCCTTCCTATGTGTGGATAAAACACCGTGAAGAAGGGGGTCCTGCCTGCTGGAACATTACTCTGCTTACTGGCTTCTCTGAGCCCCAGGCGAGGTCCTGGGAAGTGGGGCTGGCAGGGGACAGGCCCTGGTAATTCATTCTGCAGTTCCCCAAAGCCAGTTCTTTCTCTTAGTGTCAGGCTGGGATATCCTCCCCACTTCTCTGATGGAGGCACTGAGGCTGGGAGTGGCCCACTCCTCTTAGCTCTCACTGCCCTCACCTGATGCTCCAGGAGGTCGTGGCTTCACGCATGCCCAATATCACCTGTCTCAGCAGACGTCGCACAGGGCCTGAAGCAGCACAGCGGGGAAGGGGGGCAGAACTGGGAGTCTGGGCATATGGGATCCTGAAAAGGCAACTCTCAGTTGACTGAAGTTAATCTCCAAAACCAAAGTGCTCCCAAATTGTTTCTGTTCAGATTTAAAATGAATCATGGTGTTGTTGGTCATTTTCCCCCAAACAATAGCTGATTAGGCTCCTTAATTATGTTGAATTTAGTCTTATATTAAAATGAGCTCCCTGGGCTTCCCTGGTGGCGCAGTGGTTAAGAATCCACCTGCCAATGCAGGGGACGCGGGTTCGAGCCTTGGTCCGGGAAGATCCCAGATGCCGCAGAGCAACTAAGCCTGTGTACCACAGCTACTGAGCCTGTGCTCTAGAGCCCGCGAGCCACAACTACTGAAGCCCGCGCGCCTAGAGCTTGTGCTCCGCAACAAGAGAAGCCATTGCAATGAGAAGCCTGTGCACCTCAACGAAGAGTAGCCCCCGCTCGCCACAACTAGAGAAAGCCCGTGCACAGCAGCAAAGACCCTAAATTTAAAAAAATAAAAAATAAAATGGGCTCCCTGAGCTTGCCCAGGGAGCAGGGATGGTGGCTTGCGGGCATTTTAAATGACAAGAAGAAGCCAGTGCAGGTCTCAACATTTGCCATGAGTCATGCAGCAATGCGTTACCCATGGCTTGTCCAGTCAGTTCTGGGCCTGAAGTGTGCGTGTGTGTGTGTGCGTGCGTGTGTAGCAGTTACTCGGTCCGTCTACCTGCCCCTCACTAATGTTTGGTGCCCGTGCCGTGAAGGCAGCTGGTTTCCCAGCATCCGCTGCCTGGCAGATGGGCCTTGACCTTTGTAGCAACTAGCATGGTGTTAGGTGAACAAGAGCCCCTGCCCCTTCCACTCGCCTGCTCCTGCTGCCAGTGAGTTCTATTTTTTTTTTTTTTTTTGCAGTACGCGGACCTCTCACTGTTGTGGCCTCTCCGTTGTGGCGCACAGGCTCCGGACGCGCAGGCTCAGCGGCCGTGGCTCACGGGCCCAGCTGCTCCGCGGCCTGTGGGATCTTCCCGGACCGGGGCACGAACCCGTGTCCCCTGCATCGGCAGGCGGACTCTCAGCTACTGTGCCACCAGGGAAGTCCCGAGTTTTATTTTGACAGGCTTGGGCCGGGGAGCCTGGGAGAGTTGATAGTGGGGGCAGAAGAGAGGGCACCTGCTTGAATTGGGGGTGGGAGGCTGATGGTGCCTAGCAGTGTGGCCTCTCATCCCAGCCAGATTGGGACTGTCCGCAGGAAGCAAGGGACCCCCTCCGCAGGCCCCACCAAGCAGCTCTGAGGATGCAGTGGGGTGGCCAAGGTGGGCAGGAGGAAGGGGCAAGACAGGCAGATCAGTTCCACAGCCACATTCTTTATCTTGTGACTGTGAAGAAGGAGCCAGATGTCTCCTGATGGCGGGGCCCAGCTCTAGCAGGAGGGCCAGGCCCAACCCCAGGCCCCCAGTTAGTCTGATGGATGGCTCTAGTGCTGCTAATGTGGTTAGGGCAGGCAGTGGCCTGCGGGGCTGGGAGCTGAGACAGGCCAGTACAGGCCCTGCTGTAATCACATTTGCCTGTACACAGAAGGGGCCCAGATTACCCCCCACCCAGAACCCCAGAGGACATTAGTTAAAGTCATTTAGAAGTATTTTCTGTATCAAACTTTTCTTACCTTATTATTATTTTAAACGATCAGTTACTGCCCAAGGCACACACAGGAAGAATCAGCTCTAAGAATGGATTATGGAAGAATGGCCAAGGCACGCTACCTCCCTGGAGCCCCAAGTCTCTAGGGAAGGGCCAGTTCTGCACATGGAATGGGGGCATTCCACGCTTCCTGGCTAATAAACCACTGAGACTCTTCCTTCCGTTTCCCAGGCCTGAATGGCCACTCATTTTTTTTTTAATTAATTAATTTTATTTATTTATTTTTGGCTGCATTGGGTCTTCGTTGCTGTGCACGGGCTTTCTCTAGCTGCGGCGAGTGGGGGCTACTCTTCATTTTGGTGTGCGGGCTTCTCATTGCAGTGGCTTCTCTTGCTGCAGAGCATGGGCTCTAGGTGCGTGGGCTTCAGTAGTTGTGGCACGTGGGCTCAGGAGTTGTGGCTCGTGGGCTCTAGAGCTCAGGCTTAGTAGCTGTGGTGCATGGGCTTAGTTGCTCCGCGACACGTGGGATCTTCCTGGACCAGGGCTCGAATGTGTGTCCCCTGCATTGGCAGGCGGATTCTTAACCACTGCGCCAGCAAGGAAGCCCTGGCTACTCATTTTTTTTTAATTAGGCTTTTGATTTTAGACACCTTTAGTTTTATAAAAAAATGATTAAAATAGTACGGAGAGCTCCCATAAATCCCCACATCCAGTTTCTCCTATTATTAACCTTCTGCATTAGTCTAGTACACTTGTCACAGTTAATGAACCAATACTGATACATTGTTATTAACTAAAGTCTATACTTTATTCACATTTCCTTTGTTTTTGCCTATTGTCCTTTTTCTGTCCAGGATCCCCTTTCCCCAGCCCCTGGCAACCACGAATCTACTTTCTGTCTTTATGGGTTTGCTTATTCTGGACATTTCAGGTAAATGGAATCATATAAGGTGGGTTTCTTTTGTCAGGCTGGGCTGGCTACTCTTACACATGCTTTAATAACTTTAATTCTTATCCTTGCACTGAAGACAGGATTCTAGGGAAAATAATTCAAGGGACCTAAGCAAGACTTAACTGGAATTCTGAGCCCAAATCCAGTTGTTTTGACTCCAGAACCAAAGCATTTTCCATCTCTCATCTGTCCATGTATTTACTCAGCATCCTCTAGATGCTAGGTGCTAGGATACAGAAGAGAATAAACTCCGCCCTGGGCCAGACTGTCATCATCTGACCAGATTACTGCCAGATCCTTCTAAGTGACCTGCATCTGCCCTTGTTTGTCTACAGTCTAGACCCACCCTACCAGTCAGGTGAATCAAGTCGTGTCTCAATGCTCTGTTCAAACTCAATAGTTTTTGATATTCCTGAGTGAGAACCAAGGTCCTTACAAGGGCTCCAAGGCTCCCTGTGACCCTTGTGACTTCATCTCGTGCTATTCTCTCTCTTGCTACCCTGGCCTCCATACCTTTTTCATATTCTGCCAGGCATGCTTCTTACTCAGGACCTTTCTCACTGGCTGTTCTTTTCTGCCTGGAACATTCTTACTGCAAATATCTGCATGGCTCACTCCCTCACCAACTTCAGATCTATTGTGCAAATAGCTTCTCAAAAAGACCTTTCCTGGGACTTCCCTGGTGGCGCAGTGGTTGAGAGTCCGCCTACTGAGGCAGGGGACATGGGTTCGTGCCCTGGACCGGGAGGATCCCACGTGCCGCGGAGCGGCTGGGCCCGTGAGCCATGGTCGCTGAGCCTGCGCGTCCGGAGCCTGTGCTCCGCAACGGGAGAGACCACAACAGTGAGAGGCCTGCGTACCGCAAAAAAATAAAAAAAATAAAAAAATAAAAAATAAGACCTTCCCTGACCATCTCATTTAAAATAGCAATCTTCCCTTGGGTTCCTTATTCTCCTTCTCTGCTTTATTTTTCTCCATTGCACTTATCACCATCTGGTACGCTATGTGTTTTACTTTTTGATTTGTTTATTATGTCTCTCCTCCCATTAGGGCATAAAATTATGAAGGAAGGGATTTTTTTTTTTTTTTTTTGGTCTGTTATACTTCCTGCTGTATCTCCAATACCCGTAACTATGTTCGGCATCTAATGTATGCTCAATAAATATTTGTTAAATGAAGTGTAAATTCTTCACTCTCAATCCTTTATCTCTTCTAATCAGAAATCTCCCAGGATTCAGCTCTACTACCATGAAATATGAGGGGATGATCCAGGGAGGAAACTTGTTTTGTTGGACCCTCAAAAGATAGAATTTATGCTATTTGCGCAGAAGTTCAGGAAGATACTGTCTTCTGTTCATTCATTATTGAGTTGATCCTTGTTAAGTAAGTACTATATAAGATTATTAATTAAGATTAAAAAACTTTTTAATATATCTAGTGAATAAATATTTATTGAATGCTTATTAATTTACTGTTATCACGCTAGATACTGAAGATACAGCAGCGAACAAAGAAGATCCAGTCTTTGCCCTTATGAAGTTTACTGTGCTGTGTGGGAGATAGACATTGAACAAATTTTTACACAAGTAACTTTTAAATTATAATCTTTAATAAATGCTCTGAAGGAATAGAGTGCTATGAGAAGTTTATACTAGGGAAATTGACCTAGTCTGGGGGTTAGGGAAGATAAGGAAAATCTTTCTTATAAACATAGCTGTCCAAAGTTGAAATAGGTGCTTTGTATTTGAGTTTCCTTTGACTGAAACATTTAAGTGGAGGCTGGAAAACTCTGGATGTGGGTATTGTAAAGTGCACTAAGCACTGGGTAGGGTAGAATGGGAGTTTGCTATTTCAAAAGTCTAGAATTCAGTTGAATTTCCTGGTTGAAATTTAAAGAGGCAGTCTCAAGTTTCCTCTTGGAAGAGAATTAATTTTACCAATACTTTGGTGGACCCAAATACTCATCTTTAGCCATCTGGTGTCCCATTTCAGTTAAGTATACAGGATCCAGGGCTAGAGATTATGGTTGTACCAGGATGTTAAAGAAACTTATGAATACTAGCCCCTAATGATAATACTCCTTTATTTCTACTCTGTTGGTTAACTCACTGCTGTGCCATCCTACCCATAATCATTTGAAACCATGACCATGTGAGCTAGGTTGATCAGAAATTGTTATCCAAACTTCATAGAAGAAGAATTAAGGCTCAGAGAAGGTGAGATGCTGAACTTCATCAGCCATGATCGTCTGTTTTTTTTTTAAAAAAATCCATTGTGTGTTTTCTCTATGTATTGTTAACCATTGCCCCAAAATTGCTATGTAACAAATTAATCCTCAGACTTAGTGGCTTAAAACTATAATCATTACCACTTATGCTTTGGAAGGTCAGCTAAGAAGTGGCTCATCTAGAATGGGCTTGGCTGGATGGTTTCACTTCAGATCTTCAGATCGATGAGTGGCTGAGGCAGCTCTGCTTTGGGTTGTGGCAGCTCTGGTTGGTCTGCTCCATGTGGCTCTTATCCTCCTCCTGGTACCATGCGCTATCCAGGGCATTATGTATTTATTTATTTATTTTTATAATGAAGTCAGAGGTGCAAGTCCTCTTAAAGCTTAGGCTTAGAATTGTCCCACTGTTACTTTTGCTTCATCATATACCCAAAGAAACTCACATATGTAAACTCAAAGTCAAGGGGAGGGAAAATATACTCTACTCCTTCAGTGGGAAGAATTGCAAAGACACATGGAGAAAGGTGTGTGGATATAGGGAGGAGAGAAAGCTTGGGGCAAAAATGCAGCTCACCACATTCCCTTTGTTCTTTTGTTTATTTGGTTATTAATACATTTTTTTTCATTCAGATCCAAACAATGTACCTGGCATTCTGCAAGTTGTTGAGGATAAAATGGCAAATAACATAGTCTTTATAATATTTATTTATTTATTTTGGATGCGCTGGGTCTTAGTTGCAGCACTCGGGATCTTCACTGCAGCCTGTGGGATCTTTTAGTTGTGACATGCAGACTTCTTAGTTGTGGCATGTGAACTCTCAGTTGCTGCATGCATGCGGGATCTCGTTCCCCAACCAGGGATTGAACCCGGGCCACCTGCATTAGGAGCACGGAGTCTTATGCACTGGAACACCAGGGAAGTCCCAACATAGTCTTTATAAAGAGGCAGTTTCAGCAGAGCATGAGATATACTATGAGAGAGGCAAGCACAGGGAATCTTGGGAACACATGCTTTCAAGAACAACAACAGCAAAAAAGGAGCTTTTGAGTGGGTTTTATTCCCAAGTGAGGAGTCAGGAGATGAATCAATGAAGGAACAAAATCAAAGCTGAAAAAATTCCAGAGTTAACTCCACTCATGTTTCAACCGGTGAGACCAGTTATTTGTTTTGTTAACTTCTGCTTCTCTTTCACTGTTAAAGCAAAAAATCTTGGAAAACCTGTGTTCATTCTAAAGCAAAGTGTGGGAAGAAAAATAAAGGCAGAATCACTTATCCAAATACTATTTAGCTTGAGTTTTGGAGGAAAGAATATATCTGGGAAGCTGTAGGAGCCTGTAGGATAATAGCATAATAATAACAATAAGAAATACTACCATTTATTGAGCTCTTTGTGTCAAGTAGGATGCTAAATCCTTTGCATATGGTGAGTGCTGTTAATAATCCCGTTTCAGAGATGAGTGGGGTGAGGCTCAGAGCAGACAGCAAGACCATCCAGTTCCCTGACTGAATGATGTGTAGAAAAATGATGATTAGCCTTAGCCTCCCAGGTCAGCACCATGGACAGCAAATTCACTTGCAGGCAAAGCCCTGGATAAGATTCTGCAGGGTGAAATTCCACAAGCAGAATATCAGAAATGTTTTCAGTGGGTTATTTGTAACATGCCTGCCTCTTCCCCTAGAATGTGTTTGATAACTAGAAGATACTTGTTAGCTAAAGACCTGATAAAGTTTGAAGACGTGATCTGGGAAAGGGTCACATTCCTCTGCATAATATAGCAGCAGTGAGAGATTTGGAAACTACGTTGGATTAAGGAGTGAGAAAATATGTGGAGAGTCAGAAAGGAGAGGTCCCAAGTGCAGGCAAGGAAGAGAAGGGATTTGGGGTAAAGAGAGAGAAGAACTAGGAAAACGTTTTAAAAAGTTTCAGTGGAGCATGTGAAGTAAATCTTCATCTTCCCTCCCAAATACTCAGTAAGTTCCATACCACTGACTTATGTGCAGCTGGATTTATTTGAGAGTTTGAAGAGAAGGCTGAAAGGGACAGAGGTCAGTGTTCCACATGTGAACACGTGCAAATTAACATTAACTGGCTGGAGAGTTTTCTAGAGTTTGTCTCCTTGTGTTTCAGCTCGGTCTCCCTAATCAGCTTATCATCCTTTTGAGGGCAGGCATGGTGCCTGCCATTCCATGGACTGGTACGTTGGTGGGCACACATCATACGCTCAGGATATACTGTAGAGCTGATTTGTTTCCTCTGGCTGAGCCCCATTCAGAAAAGAAGGATGAGTTTTCCTCTGCCTACAGCAATCAGAGTTCTCAGGGTTTCAAGGTCACTTAAAATTTAAAATATTCCTTCCCCTTGTCACTGTAAATGTACCTCAGCTGGTCAGACCAGGTATTTGGATTTCAAATTCAGAAAAAATGGTTCTAAGATCCATGCTTCTAGGATCAATATAAGAATATACTAAGAACCAGAACTGACCTGCTTGTCCTAGGTCATAAGCAAACTCCCCATCTACCAACAAATTGACTCGGCAAGGGTTACATGGAACACACAGGGGAAGTGTGAGTGTGGGCCCTTCATTCTCATGGAAACAAATGCTCTTTTATTCTGATTCAGAGTCTTTAGGGAACAACTGACTGAGAAGCCTCCACATCTACAGAAGCATCTTATTTTACTCAGGCCTGGAAGTGTGGTCCAAAATTATTGGGGGTGAGGTGATGGTGATGAGACATGTTCTCAGAGTCAGGTTTGGAAACTCAATCAGCATCCCACAGAAACTGCTATGGGCAATGGCTAAGGGTAGTTGAAAAATGCCTTGGGTATTTTGTTGGTTAAATAGACTTTTGTGACCGGCCTAGAATCCTGGCCACCTATTGTGGCAGGTAGCATGGAAGACTACTGGCTTTGGAGTCTGACGTACCTGGGTTTTAAACTTGGCTCTACAGATTATTTGCTATGTAGCCTTGGGCATGTCACGCTACCTCTCTGAGCCTCTGTTTCCTCATTTGTAAAATGGAGGCTGTTGATATAGTCTGATACTTACTGAATTAATTCCGGTGGGTGAGAAAACCCACCAAATCTCAGTAGCTTAACACAGTAAACTTTTATTTCTCACTCATGTCACAGTCCAGCATAGGTCAGTAGCGGGATTGGCTCCATGCAGTCATTCAGGGACCCCAGGATCATTCCCTTTAGTGGATGACATAATTCCCTAGAGCTTGGGAGCCTTTCACTGGATCCACGCATCCAGCAGATAGATGAAGGAGGAGAGCACACAAAGGGTTGGGCAGGAGGCATTTTTATGGGCCAGATTAGGAGGTGGTGCATATGATTTCCATCTACTTTCCATTGTCCCATAGCTGCCCATAATATAAGGAAGGCTGAGGAAGGACTGTGTGCCTAAGAGGAAAGGGTTACTGGTATGGTGAACAAGCCAGTGTCTGCCACTCCTACCTTGTAAAGTTGTAATGAGGTGAGGATGTAATGGAAAAAAAAAAAAAGAAAGCAGATAGAATGCTTTGATACCATGTAGCACATACAGGACTCCATAAATGTTAGTTCTAATAACACTGTTTACACGGCACAGTGAATTTTGAACTCCAAACAAGCAACTTAGGAAGGACTCTCAAGCCTCCATTCATTTGTTAGATGTGGGCTGCCTCGGCTGTTTGTCCTTGGCTTCCCAGGAATTCTGATTACCTGGTCACCAGGGGTTAAACTACCCCAGCCTCCGCTGATACTTAACAGCTGGGTCTCTTTCCAAGGGCCTTCAGTACTCTCTTTTAGTGCAGGAAATACATCTGGCATTCCCTATTCTGGAGATACAAGCAACTAGTCAATTGAAAAAGGCGTCTGCTGATGGTAGCATGACAAGCAATATCCATAACTGCTTGTAATCTCCTTCAGACATCCACTGGCTCCCATCCAGCCCCATGCAGGACAAAGGGGCTCCTATTAACTCGGCAGCCTTCTGTGGCCAAAAATGCAGATGAACCTTGACCTGATAGTCCACTCCACACGCCCTCCGAGCAAAGGGCCTTCTTCAAGTGTTTACCCTGCCAGAATAGCAGATGAGTGGGCCACAGGGAGCAGCTTTCGGGAGGCAGGCAGCTGCACAGAGAGAGTGTAGGTTTTGCATTTGGGAATCAGAAGTCTCAGATCTGCAGCTTGCTAGCTCCATGGTCTTGGAAAAGTCACTTCACCTCTCTTGCCTCAGTTTCCTCATGGACATAAGGAGGATACGCATAGTGCTTTCTTTATCTGTGTCACAGGAAGTGTTGGGGATCAAGGAACATATCTGAAATGTGCCTGCACCTACATTCCTGATCAAAAATTACCTGGTGGGAACATGTTCTCGGGCAGCTGGGATTGGGACTCACAGGTGAAAAGACTATTATCACATCTTAAGCTGCAAGGATGTGGTTGTTTCTCATCTATGGGTAAGTGGTGACAGGGAGGATTCTGTCTCTATGTTCTCTACCTACCATCATCTATCCTGGACCAACCTGGGGGGAGAAGGCAAGAATACATAGGGACACAGCCTACACAGCCTGAGAGGGACTTGTGACCCCTCCTCTCCCAAAACAGTCTCCATGAGGGGAGAAACAGGAAGATCACCCATCCAAGGCCAAGAGAACTATGGTCCCATATCACTGCCATGGTAATGATAGTTCCTTATATTTGTACCACATCTCATCATTGACAAAGCCTTTTTCCAGGCTATATCACATTCACTCCCCACAGTAACCTTCCAGGCCAGGCATTATGATCTCCATGAATCCTAGGCTTAGAGACGTTGAAGAATTTGCCCAAGTTTCCATAACAAGATCTGTCTGATTCCGAAGTCATGTCTCCTCCCCCCACACCACAGCCATTCTTCCTCTCTGTTCCCAGATACAATCAAGAGAAAAGCTTTATCTTCTACAGACTAGATATGGACAGATGCATGCCCTCTAGTCCTTTTTGGATTAGGAAATTGGAACTTCTCAGGTTCTTCGCATCCCTAACTGTGCCCAGGACATGGCAAAGTGCCCCCTAAATGGTTCTAAGATGGACGGTTGACAGAGTGAACTGGCAGGCAGCAGGAAAAGCCTTCGGTGTTGACTGGAGTTTGGAAATGGATAGTTGATCACAGCTGTGTGTGCTGAACAAGGAGAAGTTATGAAAGGGGCAGACAGAAGAGGGCAGAACAGACAGGGCTTTCTCACCTTCTGTTTAACATTAAGAAAAATCCAGTGTCCAACCATGGATTTCCCAGTGGGGAGAGGACCAAAACGGACAATAGAAAAACTTGGAGGGACTCCCAGCAAAGGAGTCTCTCTGTGGGCCACAGGGTAGGATTAAAAGCTCTGCTCAAATGGACCTGGGGCAGCTGGGCCAAGAAAGGAGGCTGCACTGAACCCATCCTTTATAGGACTGATCTGGCGCTGGCCCTGCCTGGGGTAGACTATGACCCTGGGAGTCTTCTGCTGTAGCAAGTGGAAAATAGGTTAGAAGTTCCATGTGGGGCAGGTAGGGCATAAGCATAGCAGTGTGTCAGGAGGGAAAGCTGAAACCCACCTCTCCTGGGATGGGGAAGGAGTCTGGCTCTGAGAAGACAATTCAGAGGGCAGAGCTGCAGTCATTGGCAAATGTGGGCAGCTGCAGAGCCAACCCTCACCCTGGCAATAGAGAGATCATGGAGTCACAGAAGAAAGGCCCAGCCCATGTGGAGCAGCAGCACTGAGGGGAAGGGGAAGAGGGAGTCTTGAAGAATGAAGAGAGCAGAGCCTTTATTTTTCTGAGGGTGGCTAGATGGGAAGATACATTTGCGGGCAGGAAGTGTGTATGTATGTGCATGTGTGTGCATGTCTGTATGATGGGGAGATCTCACCCCAGAGTGCAAGACAGGATTGGGGTTTTGGGGGTACCCCACCCAAGCAGGGAGTGATCCATCTGCTGAGGAAATGGAATAGCAGCCTCAAGATTCCACCAAGGAAGAGACACAGGACCAGGCCCTGGGCAGTGGTCTTCCTGTCTCTCCTTTTCCCTCAGATCCCCTCCTGGTTGGGTTGGGGTGGGAATGCTACAGGCAGAGGCCCCTGCACAGCCATTTTGCCCTGCAGGACTCACAGCCCCGCCCATCTTCTCTGATGAATGTGACCCACCGCCAATACCCCATCAGTCGCCAGGCAGAGGAGGTCAGGCCCAGCGGCTGCAGACAATGGCCTTATCCGCCACTACTAGTGAGGATATAAGCAGGGGATTGGATGGTATCATTCTAATTTACACGGGATTTTGTTTCTTTCCAGGTACTTAGCATGTGGATCTAGGTGATATCAAAGGCAGAGCATTATACAATAAGTAGGCTTAACCTCTATCTCACCCCCTCTCACCCTTCTGTCTCTTCATTGAGGCCACGAGGAGCTGTAGCTGGGGTTGCCATAGTGACCAATTAGGATTACTGAGATGTTCTTGCAGAGAAAAAAGGGAGTATTGATTTAGCTTTGACAGTGGGGCATCAGGGGACCAGGGGAGCCCAAGGGTGCTCAGCATTAACAGGGGCAGAATGTGTCACCCTCTAGGCTGTCTGGGGTTGTGCTGTTTGGGGCTGGACTTCATATGTGGTGGAGACCACTGGCAGGCCCCTGCCTGCTCAGTGCTTAGTGTCTGCACGACACTGCTGAGGGGTGTGTGAGGGTTTCAGGTGAGGGGGGAGTGATGGAGTGAGGCCACCATCCACAGGATGACTCTCAAGAGAAATGCAATTGTTTGGCTCAGATCGTGGGAGGCTCAGGTGCCCACACACCTTCCCCCCAGGCAAAGGCTTCCCATTGTCACTTAACAAGTCTTCCCAGGTGGGCTGATACTCCGTTCTGCGCAGAAGCACAAAACATGGCCCCGGAATTTTAGGGGCTTCGAATGGGCAAAACATTTGATATCATTATGTGCAAAATCAGCTCCCTCTGATGTGACTATGTTAGGAACTCTCAAACCAAGAGGAAAATGGGGGCCCGAGAAGCCTTCTGGGTGGGGTGGGGCTCAGGACTGACCTAATGCAGCTCTGTGTCTGTGGACAAGCCACCTAACAAAACAAGCTGCAGTTTACCCCTCTGCAAACAACAGGTAGTAATAATCTATTGAATAGGAGGGTTATAAATATTAGAACTTGTGTTGGTGATGTGCTTGGTATACTGTAAGTATAGGAGGCTGAAGTGAGAGGAATTAGGGCAGAGAACAGACAACTGGACAAACAAGAGAGAGGAGGTAGGATGTGGAAGTCTGGAGACATAGAGGCGGAATTCAGGTGGCTTCTGGATGGAGGAGGGAAAGGACAAAAAGCCCACAGGGGGAGCGAGCTGAGAGGCAAAGGAGAAAGGGCATCAGAGCCCGCGGAGGGGCAGCTGGTGTGGCGGGAGGTTGCCCAGAGGCAGGAAGCTAGTTTTCAGCAAAGGGGGAAGACGAGCCCCTGGTTTCACTACAGGAGACATTTTTTCCTTTTCCTCATTCCTAGATTCAGAGAATGAGATTCTTCTAAAATTCCCTGGACGTGAAAAGGGGGAGTGAGAGGGATTCAGGGAGAAAGATGACCCTGTCCTGGGCCTGAGCAAGGCTGTCCAGTTCTGCAGTGAACTGTGGCCAGGCCGTGGGGGAACCTCTAGAACAGGACTTCCCTGTACCCCACCTTGGCCTTAGGCTGCGAGAAACCAGGGCTTAGTGGGTCAACTTCCTGCCCCTCAGGTGCCGTTCCAGACCTGCCTCTGCTCCCCAACCCATGCCACCCCACCAGGGGCCCCCAGGGCTCATGGTTAGAGCACAGCAGGAGAGAGGACCCAGGAAAAGCAGCTTCTTCCTGTCTGGCCCCATCCCCTGCCTCTGCAGGATTTAATGCCTGCCCTCCTCAAAGATCAGGAGACATGATTAATTCTGACTCGAGGATTATTAAAATGCTTCCACCAAGCATCTGGCATTAAAAGTTTTAAATCAATTAATCTGTTGTTTGAGGAAGAACGTTCTCGTTAGCACAGCTACAGAGGCAGCTCAGGTTGCCGTTGGGTTGGGAGAGTGGGGACAGCCTCCCTTGGGAACTGAGACACCCACTGGGCTCCAGGAAACTCTCCTGGCTCCCGGGCCCAGCATCTCTCACTATCTCTCACCCAAGTCCCTGTGTATCCAGTTTCCAAGTGGCGCTCTCTCCCATCCCCAAAGGGTTACCAGTTAAAATACAGGATGCCCAGTTAAACCGGAATTTTAGATAACAATGAATACTTTTTTTTTAGTGTAAGTATGTCTCATGGAGTATTTGGGACACACATATTACAAAATTATTTTAACCACTGTTTACCTGAAATTCAAATGTAATTGGGCCTCGTGTAGTTTCATTCGCTAAATGTGGCAACCCTCCCCCCGCCCTGTTTTCATAGCCGTGTACACAGCTGAAGCGGGACTCCTCGGTTTGAGCCCTGGGCCTGCTATCTACATGCCAAATGTCCTAGGGAGCATTGCTTCTTCTTTCGAAGTCAAGCAAGAAATAAGCAACTTTGAACGTAGGGGCACTTAAGCATTTATGGGACTCACACAGTGGTTTGCAAAATCTCCATCTGACCGATAAAGTGTATGGAAAAATTATAGTCTCAACCAACAGCGCACACCTGGCATCGTTTTTAGCTTTTAACCCTGTTAGAGTTATCTAACCATGAGGTCCTTGATAGTACAGTTGTGTCTGGTCCACATCTGTATCGCCAGCACCCAGCCCGGGGCTAACACATGGCAGACCCTCAGTATAAGTTGATAAAATGAATTCATGAGTAAATGTACCTTCCCAGTGTTCTCACCCAGGCTCCTGAGGAACTACAGTTGTCATTTATAAATTACAAAGGGTTAAGTGTACAGAAATGGCCAGAGTCAGAACCAATCTTAAGTCCATTGGACCAGGGGCCAGGATCCCTAGGCTCAAACCCTGGGTGCAAGTTCTGGTGTTGGCTAATATCTTGTACCCTTGGCTAAGTCCTTACCCCTCCCTGGGCTCTGGTTTCCTCGTCTTCAAGTAGAGGGAGTTGTGCTCGGGGTCTTTACAGCTCAGACATTCTGAGATGGCTCCGCTGGTCCTGAACTCTCTAGCCCAGCTTTGAGTGCATCAAGTTGAATGCTGAATACTGGGTCTAATCTGAGTCCCAGAGCTTGGTAAGGTCATGCGTGGTAATGTCCCATCATAGAAGTCTATGTGCCCTGGTCCCTGTTACTGGTGTCTGTTATGGGTTTCAGTTGCTTTTCTGCAAAGAGGGACCAGGCTTTGGCTTTCTTATCCACTAAGCAAGAGAGGAGAGGGAGAAGACCCCATCTTTCCGGACTCTGCATCCCATCCAAGCCTTCTTTGGCCCTTGTCTGCACCTCAGATAGCTCTTTTCAGCCTCTGCAGTCAGCCCAGATTTATCCTGCCTCGTGTCTCTCATGTAAAATGCATATTCCGACACTTTGCTAGGTTAAATGATTTAACAGCCGAGGCAGAGAGAATTGGGGGTCCGGGAGCAGTAGGCAATACCTGCTTTTCAAATGAGATTGGAAAGGAGATGGAGATCGGTGGTGATGATAATCTCTTATTTTAATAATATAAAATAACTGTCCCACTGAATCAGAGTGAGCGATGCATTCTGTGACCTGGTGTTAGAGACGGCCAAGCCTGGAGAAGAGAGCCAGGGGGTGCAGGGATGCCCCTCTTCCTCTCTGTCGCTTCCTCTCTCGTCTTTCTCTTTCGAAGAAGATTTGTGCCAGCACCATCCTGTGGCCTCCTGGATCTGGCGTCACTAAGAATGTGGGTAGCCAGGGAGACTGGAAGGGAGAGTGGCGGATTTGGGGAGGGTGTGTGTGTGTGAGAGAGAGAGAGAGAAAGAGAGAAAAAAGAAAGAGAAAGAAAATGAATGAATGAATGAATAAATGAAAATAAATCTGGGGAAACTGATGACCATTTTTCCTCTGTGATCATTGATAGGAGATACCCTGATCTGTGATCCTGGAAAAGGAGAACAGACTGCCCAAAGGCAGGGGCCTGGACAAGCTGACCTCTAGGAGGTATGGGAATGGCTAACTGGAGCACAGAATCATAGGAGGCTTGGTCCTGCCCCAGTGAACCGGGGTGGGGCGGGGGGCAGGGAATGACTCACTCCTCAATCAGTTCATTAATTGGTAGATACTTATCAAACACCTGTCATGTGTTGTTCTCTCTGAAGTTGGCTGGGTTGGCCCAGGGAGGTTCCAACAGGAACAATCCCCATGGCACATGTTGGCTCAGCAGGGCTCCCCTTCACAGTGGGCCATTCATAGCTAAGAAGCTGCAGACCCGTCTTCTTCCCCGGGATTAATTCATTACCCCAGCCCTACTTGGATTCCATCAGGTTCAAACGTCAGAATGGAATATGCAGCTAATGAGTCAGATGCTCTCTCTCTCTTTCCCCCTGTCCCGGGCTGGCTCTTTCCCTTCTGTCTCTGCAGACAACTGCAGGTGTCAGGGGGTTGTATGGGGTGGCCCAGGGGCTGTGGCTGTCTGAGCCGGTGAATGGGAAGTCTGCTCTATTTATTGTACTTGTTTATGGTGGAGAGTAAGTCCACGGTCACTGGGGCTCCTGAGTCAGGACTCATCAGCATGTGTGGAGCAGGGGGAGAACTGATCACAGGGAAAGGCTTCACTCCCTGCCTTGCTGTAATCTCTGCTCTTCATTAGTCGACAGCCACTTATGAGAACTCAGATGTGTTGGGTCCATGATTGGCACTAAGGATACAAAGCTGAACAGACTGATTGGTTCAGTTTTAAAAATAAATGTTTAGTGACTATCTAAAGAGCCGCTGGGTATAGTCCTTAGGGTGGAGGGCTCTGGAGCCAGACTTCCTGGGTTCGAATCTGCTGCTGCCTGGGTGTGTTCGCTTAGGCACGTTAGTTAGCCTCTTTGCTTCTTTTCTTCATCTGCAAAATAGGGATAACAAAAATACCACCTTCATGCAGTTATGAGGGTTAAATGCATTGATACAAGTAAAACTAGCAAATGCTAAATAAATGTAGTTACTGTTCCTATATGGTAAGAACTTAGGGTCTCAGAGTCTAAAACAGAATGAATCAGCATCGAATGGCTGCTTACTGTGTACCAGGCAATGTGATTTAGATCATTAACTCATTTAATCCTCACAACAGCCTCTTATGAGGTAGTTCTCATCATCATTACTACCCTTTAATACGGGAGGAAACTGAGATTGAGGTCTGCTCTTGCGTGAGGGCACCTCGTTCGTAAATGATGGAGCTGGAATTTGATCTCTGCTCTGTTAGACTCTGAGTCTGAACCCTTGGCCACAATTTATGTGTAGGAGAGACCGAACGTATAAAATTATAGAAATGGCATCATCTTACGATACAGGTCCAAATGCAGCACGTGGGATCCTCAGAGAATAATGCTGCTGCCTCTGTCAAGGGAGGTCAAGGAAGGTTCCTGGAGGAGGTAATGCTTGAGCTGGAGGTTGAACAGTCATTTCCAAGGTGTACCAGGTGGGCTGGGCAGGAGGCAAAGGGATGGGTAACGAGCAAGGCATGTTAGGTAACCTCCAACCCAAATGGCTAGAGGGAAGGTGTGCTATGGGGAGCGCCAGGGTAGGCAGGTGATAGATGCACTGTGCAGGGCACTGCCAGCTGTGCCAAGGACGCGGGTTTTATGTGAAGACAATGTAAATCACTGTGAGTCTGAAGCCAGGGAACAGCAGAAATGTGTACCATAGAAAGCTCTTTTCTCTACTGCGCCGTGGAATACAGACCAGGAAGGGGACGGCTTGAGGCAGGGAGGATGCCTAGGGTGCTGTTGCGATTGTCAACTAGTTGCTGAGACAGGCTGCCTCTCCTGCTCACCTAGAGATGGGAGAGAGGGCGGTAAAGGAGTGACCTTTATAGGCAGAAAGGGACATGGTGTTTGTTTCTGGTCCTTGCATGGTGGCAGCATGATTCAGTTGGGGGAAGATGGTGTCAGCTCTGAAGGCTGCCTGGAAGCTGAGGAGAGCACGGTGTGGACAAACAAGGCTGCAGAAGTTGTTCTGGGAACAATATTGGTTTGAACTGGCCCTTAGTGACCAGCAAACCAAGCCCACAGAGCCAAGAGGGTGGGTGGGCAAGAAGGCTATTCCAGACCACGTCAGAAGATTCTTGAGTGGAAGCAAAGAAAGATCTGCTTCCACTCTGCGTAGTGTAAGGAGGCCCAGGCTGGGGCGGGGCAGCTAGCCTTTGTCAACGGGCCATGTTGAGAAGAACTAAGGTGTCAGAGCAGCAACTCTGGCTCAATGGGAACAACTAGGGACCCCAACTCAGAGACAAAGTAGGTTTAGGAAGTCACTGAAGATCCTACAGGACCTGGGAGCAGGGCCAGCTCTAACCTGCTTGGAGAGAGATCCAAGCATTTCTAAAGCATTTAGCGAAAAAAAAAAAAGGTGAAATGACAAGAAGAGACCAGGGCCTGGGGGGCCTCACGGGGCTGTGTCTGCCAAGTCAATATTTTGCTACATGTTCAACTTGCAATGGGAAAAAAGCACTCTGAAAACATGTTCCTTTTTATAGGCCTTGGTATTTTTCTTTTGTTTTCCTTGAAAGGTTCCCCCCACCCCCATCCCACTGTGGGTGTGTTTGCAGACCTAAGCGGGGAGACAGGCTTCAATGGCTGGATGGAGTATCAGCCATAACCTCAAAGCCAGGAAGAACCAAAGCAGGGATGCGGAGCATGAAGACAGATGGAAACAGGAGGCACGGAGCAGGTCAGGAAGGGAGGCTGACCACTTCCCATGGTAGTTGTTTCCTCACACATGGGTGGCATAAAGCTCTGATGGGAATGATCACATTGGCCAAATAAATGGAGACCTAGGATGGCTTTCTGGGTCACTTGTTTTTAGAACAGCCATAGCTGTTTATCCAGAGCTGGTCTAAAAAGCTCTTTGAGTCATACTTGACCTTATATCATAGTCTTTTTTATATATGGCTTACCCTCTATACTAGACGGCAAGCTTACTGAATTGAAAGCTGTGAACCTGTTGGACCCAATTCTGCACCCTCCACAGCACTCAGCACAGCACCTTGTCTATGGCAGGTGATGGGTTGAACACCCCTGTGAGTGAATTTGAGACCACAGGAAAGCCACTGTCATACTGCTATTTTCAACACGATGAGTTATAGCAGAGGTGGGTGAGTCCCAAGGATAACTGTCCAGTTCCCAGGAAGCAACAGTGAAGAACTATCCCATAAGATTGTTTTCTATGTCTGGAGTTTGGGATTAATATACACACTACAATATATAAAACAGATAACCAACAAAGACCTACTGTATAGCACAGGGAACTACACTCAATAATTTGTAATAACCTACAAGAAAAAATCTGAGAAAGAATGTATCTCTATCTATATGTCATCTATCTATCGATCATCTATCTCTATCTATCTATCTATCTATCTATCATCTACCTGAATCACTGTGCTGTACACCTGAAACTAACACAACGTTGTAAATCAACTATACTTCAATTAAAAAAAACCCCAAAACTATCCCAGACAAAGGCTAGAACTGTGCTATGAATCAGGCCATTAGAATGGGAATCCTGGAATGGGGCCCACTGCAAAGGCCCAGTCATTCTACCTGGGCACTCAGGGTAAGGATGGGAGAGATGGGACCTGGAGATTGGGAACAAGGCAGGGCAACTTGCTAGAATCAAACAAGATGTAAAAAATGGGTTTACATCTCTATCACCCAGGCCACTGCAATAACCCCCCAAGTTGTCTGTTCTCTAGTCTCTCCTGCTTCCATCTGCTTCTAGCCATCAGTCAACTGACTAAGCATCATCCTTTATCACTCTAGTTCAAAACCTTCAGTGACTCTCCTTGGCCTCAAAAAGAAGTCCAAACTCCAAAGCCCCAGTGGACCGTATTTTCTACTCTCGGCTCCCTCCACCCGGAATGTTTACTGCCCAAGACTGAATCTTATTTATAATGCCCCTCCCTCCTCCACCACAATGCACTTTCCTCCCTAGACACCTCTTCACAGGTCTCATTCTGTCTTCCTCTACCTAAACCCACTTCCTGAGCCCAATTTAAACCTTACTTCTCCCAGGAAGAACTTTCTGGCTTCCCCAGCCCACATTCCTTTATAGTCTGACATCTGTTGAGTGTGCGCCATGTATCACGCACTGTATGTGTGTTATCTCATTTAGTCCTCCCAGTAGCTCTGTGGCTTCAGTTCTGCTGTTAATTCCAAGCGTCTGAAGTGCCTTGCACAAAGTTACAGAGCCACAAGTTCAATACTGGTATTGAACCTGATAGTTTAAAATCCAAAGCATTGTTCTGAACCCTGTTGTATACAAAATAATCGGTTGGTCTTTGTACTTGTTATGCAAAGAATAAATAGCCTCCCCTCTCCTCTGTGACACCAAGGGCTACGGGTGCTATAAGAAAACATAGGATTTAGGGCTTATAATTTGGAGGCAACATGATAACTTATAAGAACTAGGACTCAGGAAACCTGTCTTGTGGCTCTGTTGCTGGGTACGTCACTCAACTTTCTGAACCTGTTTTTCCCTTTGTTAAAAGCAAAACATAACTCCTATGACTCAGACCTTGGCGAAGGTCAAGTTAAATAAAGTCATGCCACCACTCTGTAAACTGCGAAAGCAAGGTGGAATTATTTTTGTTATCATTTTTATCATTACCCTCCAAAGATGAATTATGTCCACGATAGAGTAATAGGCGGTGGATAAAAAGGGTGGTGTCCTGAATAGTAAAGGGCACAAAACAAAGGCACACAGTAGATGTTTGGAAAATTCCCTACAGTCTATTGGGGTTGGTTGGATTTTGCCAACACCCACAATCAGATCAAGATGCCTCTACTAGGAAGTCACAGACGGGGCTGACGGACAGTCTTCAAGGCATTTGTGAAGCTTTCAATACTGGACGATTCTGGGAAGAGGACCCACTGGTCTCATTAGATTCTCAGAGGCGTCCATGGTCCCCAGGAATGTGCAGAGGCAGTGGCCGAAGGAAAGGGATTTGGCCGTGGAACCAGGCACAAGCTAGTAGCTGGAAAGAAGGTCTCTTTTTCTCAGAAATGGAAGCTAGGGATGGGGAAGTACGAGGAGGTTAGCAGGCGGGGAGCCCCCAGTCCAGCTAATTTGGAGCCCACCTGGCAGGGACCTAGACAAGTTCACCTCCAGGCCAGTGAGGGGTCTCACAGGGAAGTAGTCTTATAGCTACCTATGAAGTCAGATCTGTCCTGAGATAAGACGGACTTCCAGGAAGTGGAGAGTTCCCTGTCCTGAGAAGTGCTTAGCTTGGAATGGACCGGCATAGCTTTTGTGGAACGGATTCTAGCATTAGGTGGGCTCTTGGGCTAAAAGGTCCCTACACGTTCTTACACCTTTGAATGGTTTGTTTCTCTGATTCAAGTGTTAAGCAGTGTGTTGCAGACATGACCACTTATCGGGATACCAGTACTGTATCTACTTGGGTCCCTAAAATCCTCAGCCTGTTGTGAACTCAATTTTGTATTTCTCAGCTGGCTGCGGAGGTGATTGTTTCACAGCTCCCAGTGAAGAGATCAATGTGGAAGAGAACAGACAATTTGGGCTGGGTCTCCAAGGCCATGTCTAAGGAGGAGAAAGCAGTCCTCGTGGGGCTGCCCGAGCCCAGAGCAGACTGTTCTGCGGAGCAGTGGATAGACCCTAATGTTAGGTGTTTTGACAAAAAGGGCTTCACTGTTGAACATATTTGGGAATTCTGGATGAAATAAAATTAAACAGCGTTTCGTTTGTTTGTTTGTTTTACTTCCTTGAACCTTGTGACTTTCCAAGAAGGGCGCATGATAGGCAGTATCTCCCTGATTTTTTTGAGCACGGAACCTTCTTTTCCCCAAGGAACAATTCTCAAGGCTGGTGTTCCAAAGAATACACTAACATTGCCCAAGGCAAGTTTGTCAGATGCTCTCCATATTTTCCACCTCCCGTCTCATCCCTCCTTTCATTTTCACAACCCTTCTCTGCAGCCAGGGTGCTGTAGGGAGACATCTGGAGCCTCAAGAAGACCCCTCCTCAGCCCAGCAGGATTTCTGCGAGTAGTATAGGTTTAGGCATGTAATGAATTTAGATTTAATTTGCAAGTGAAAAAGCTTGCATTCTTTTGTAGCTTACACCAAAGCTCAAATGTCTAAGCTTCCAGGGTTTAAGTCTAATTAACTGTATTTCACAGCTTATTTAAAGAAAAGAATGGAGGCATTAAAATTGTAAAATCTAATTTTTGAGTAAATCTTTCAGTGCAAAATTAATGTCGCAGTATTAGAGCCGCCTTGGCAATATATCTCTTGTCTTCAAATTTCAAAATGAGCTTTTGCAAACATGAAATTATTCATTAGACTGTCTGGTAAAGAGGTAAATAAGTGTCTCTTCAAATCCTTGATCTCCTCTTCTCTATTTAGCCAAAGACGGAGTTATTTGGCTTGAGGGCAAGTGGGTTGAGCAGATTTGTAAATTTTGACAGGTAAGGAGAGCAGCGCTAGAAGCAGGAGCGTAACCAAGCAGGACCCTGTGGGGCCTTCCGGGGACAGACCCTTCCCCTACCTCTGCTGTAGCTCCTCTCTGAAGTACCCAGATAATAGTAACTGATGCACACTTTCTCAGTTGTTTCACAGATGCTGAAACCACCACCAAATGGAAGAAATTAACCACTTGATGATCATGAGCCCCAGACCTACTGGCACCTATGGATCGATAATGTAAACCCCTGTTATCTCGACATCAACCAGTCGGAGGATTGTGTAAGAGCTGATCACATACTCCACGACCCTCCTCCCTCACCTGGCCTTTAAAAATGCTTTGCTGAAACCCTCAGGGGAGTTCAGGGGTTTCTGAGGTGTGAGCCACCCATTCTCCTGGCTTGGCCCTGCAGTAAACCTAAACTCTGACGTTCTGGTTTGTTGGCCATTTGTTGGCACAAATGCATTTGGTGACAGGAGCTGTGCTTGCAGAGGGAGTTGGGCGGAGATTGAGTCCCTTCTCTGTTCCTGAGACATTGGCCCTGGGGGACAACAAAATGTCTTAGCAACTGCCCTGGGGCAGGGGGAGGAGCTGGTGACTGCTCTGACTGAAATACCAAGATTCTCAGTAGCTCCAGGTGGGTGGGCAGTTCATTCATTCTCCTAACCCAGCATCACCATCCTGTCTGGACCATCACTGAAGCAGCTTTTACTTCTGTCCCTTCTCTTAGTCCCCGTTGTTGTTGCCTTAATTAAGGTGCTTGACCACCATCTTTCCATTCTCTTCCATCACCTCTTTCCCTTGAGGGTCCCACACCCCAGTCTCAACACATTCACCTCTCTGAGCCTTCTTCACACATGCTCTCAGGAAACCCAAGTTACTCAGTTACTCCTCACTCACTCGCCCTCATCAGATGCTGGATGATTTCCTCCAGCACAGGGAATGAACCCAGTTCTCCATCGTCCTACGGTCTAGTACAGTGGCTGGTGTATACAATAGCGCTGGCTAAGTGTTGGTGATGAAGATGACTAGTGGGAGAGCAGAACTAAATGTTCAGGAACTTGGGGTTCATGTTTCGAACCTTCCGTTTCACTTGGTAGCTGTTCCCTTTTACCTATAATACAAAGTTGGGGGAGAGCAGAGTGGGGGGGCTGAGCATCGTGTCCTCTGCCTGGAAGGGGCCATTCTGAGAATCTGTGATGTGTGGAAGGAATATCCCTGGGTAGGAATTTAGCTCTGCTTCCTATTCCTCGGGTGGATGTGAGCAAGCTACTTCACGTTTTCATTTCCTGACCCACAGGATGGGCATGATAACACCTAAATGCAGGAGTTTCGTGAGGCTTAGAGATTGTGTAAAGATGATGTGTGTGCATCAGCTAACACCGCTGCCTGGAACACAGTAGGCCTTCAGAAATGGTAGCCATTTTTTTGAGCCTTGTGCAATGGAGGGATGAGGTTTAAGCAAGCTAACATTCATCTACCAGTATTTGCTTACTAATGTATTAGGTCTTTGGTTCATTTATCCATTCATTCAATACATATTCATTTCATTTGTACTGAGTATCAGGCAGCATGCTGGGTGCTAGGGACGTGGTGTTGAATTAGACCATCACTCTCCTCCATCTCCTACACGTCATTAGAATCAAGCCCTGTTTCCCACTTTCTTTGCCAGCAACCAGCCTAAACCGCCATCATCTCTTTCCTGATTTACTGCAATAGCTTCCTGGTCTGCCTACCACTGCTTTGCCTCATTCCAATCCATTTTCGCAGAACAGACAGAGGAGTATCTTAAAGCCACTGATTACAGCCCTCAGTGGCTCCTGATTGCCCCCTGGACATGGTCCATGAGCTGTCATGGAGCTCAGAAGGCCTGCCAGGGCCCTTGCCCACCCCTTCAGCCCCATCTCTCCTTCCATCTCTACCTCAGGCCAACTGTCCTCCCATCTCGAACCACACACAGATCCTGGAGTCTGCCCTCTGAGCCTTCCCAGAGCTATCCCCACTGCTTGGAAGATTCCTTGCCTTTCCTTATCTCATCACCCTGCTCTTGTGTCACGCAACATCTACTCATCCACGGTTTAGTTGAAAGAACTTCTCCCTGGGGGCCTTTCTTGACTCCCAGATCAGTAGGGGTGCTCCTCTCAGGAGCCCCTACTTCCTGATCACACACTCACTATGCTTTATTGATTATTCTCCTCACACCCATCCCACAGAGTTACGTTCAAAAGAAGCAGAAGACGGGTGTCCCAAAAGCACTGAAAAATAATTTAAAATTTTTGTGAAGCTGCTTGAAAACTGTCAAAGAGACATTCATCCCTAACATACAGCAAACCTTTAAAAAAAAACCCTTTCTCCACCTCTCTCCCTCTGACGCCGTCCCACCCAGTGTGGTAGCATCCCTACAGTCTCTTTCCACTCCCCCTACGCTTTCCCAAAGGCACCCCAAGCACAGCCATTGCTGGCTTTAATTTGTTTCACCCCTTCCTTCACCTTTCTAGATTTTCACTCACAAGGAACTCTCTTCCCTTGCATTCTTATTTTTAAATTAAAAAAGTTCAAATATTCATACACATGCAGAACATAGTATGACAAACACTCCTGCACCCACCACAGATTAAAGGGAGGTTAGCATTTGGTCCAGTCTGCTTCAGCTCTTCTAATCAGCTGGTCTGGTGAGGAGGGCATACACTCGTGACCAAGGAGAGCTCACAAATGGGAAGGGTGCTCCAGGGAATGGTGGAGACTCTGGCGAAGTAGAGTGGATATGTCCCACAAACGGGCCAGCGCCAGCTGACCATGGCCCCTTCAACAGATTCTTCTCAAGAGCAGTGACTTGGATGGCCCTATTCACCTCTGTATTCCCGCTTGGGATGGGACCAGGCACTGGGTCGAATGAAAGAATGAAGGAAGGAATGTGGGCGGGGCATTACCAGGCCTCCTGAGTTTATCAAGAGAAGCCAGGAATCTGAAAGTTAGTGAGACATCTGAGTTATAATTGTGGATTCTATTTCAAAATTAAATAAAATTCACCATGGCCAGGTGCTTACGTTGGGTCAGGACCTCTGACTAAGCTTGTGGGCTCTAGTGTTGGTTTCAAAGGTGCACAAGGGCAAGGCCAGAGGCTGCCCAGACTTCCACGGATCCTTCCTTCTTAGAAGGCGTGGTGGGGCTGGGGGAGGTAAGGAGAGGAGCACTCACAAGCCAGTTTGTCACTGCCGCTGCTGCAGGCTTCTGGAGTGCAGGTCCTGCTTACCGTAGAAGCCAGGCCTAGAACACAGTAGGTCACCGCACGTACTGAAGGAACAGCGCGCCCAAGGGTGGGAATCTCTTGAGTACTGTGGTCCGCCCCCTCGGCTCCCTGCTCCCCACAGAGCAACCCTCCACCTGTCCCTTACCTGTGGACAGGTGGTATCCTGCCTGATTCAGGTCCCATGCTGTGAGAGTGAGTTTCTGGCAGCCCAGGGTGGTGTGGGGTGGGGCGTTAGTCTAGTGGGTTGTAGCCCAGCTCTGCTAAGGACTGGCTGAGGGACTCTGAGAGGACACGTCCCATCTCTGGCCGCACTTGGACGTGGGGTTGGCCTCACACTGCTCAGTGCCTTCCAGCCCAATTGCCTCTGCTTCCACGTCGGGATGGGAGGCGACCCAGGTGGGCGAGGAGGAAGCGGGGCGGGGCCAGGCCAGGGCGTGCTGGTCCCGCCCCCAGCCCTGCTCAGCAGCCCCTCCCACCATCCCCGCCCACTGGCCAGCAGAAATCCAGCTCTGGGGCCACCGTCCTCTAGGCAGCGGGGAGCCAGAGGGCTTGCTGTTTATTTTTTCAGAGAAATGTTGGTCCGATGGGAACTTCTCTGAAGTAATCACTTCTCAGAGCCAGTTAGGGTCTGGCCGCACTCTGTGGAATGATCCTGCGGGAGGCAGGGCGGGCTGATGGTCTTACTGTGACACCGGTGGTGGGCGGCGGTGGGGGAGGGGAGTGTTGTCTGGCCGTCCTGGGAAGGGGTGCAACAGTGTGTGGGGTTAATGGGTACCTCCCATGCATTCAGAGCCCCAGCTTTGCTCCTTATTAGCTGTGATCTTGGCAAGCGACTTCACCTTTCCCAGCCACTGTTTCCTTTTTTGCTAAAGTGGGAATATCTGGCTGCTGACCCGGCAGACGTGTGGTGAGGATGAGATGGGTGCCAAAGCCCTTTGTGAAGGCAGCAGGAGGGCAAATTACTTAAATCTTTTTAAGCTTTGGTTTTTCTCTCATCTGTAGAAAGGTTTGTATCAAGTAGAAGGCATGCAAAGTGCCTGAAACAGTAGTGAGGACTACAGAAATAGTAGTAGTACTGTTACCGATGGGTGGGGCACACGGGTGTGTAGCCTGTGGCCCCAGGGGGACAAGTACCAAGTTTCCATAGTGAGAGGAAATGCCTCAAGGTACCACAGTCAGGTTTCCGGTCGGATGGGTGGTCTTGGGTTGGGGATGTGATGACAGCTGAGAGGGAGCAAGGCCCTTGCAGAATGGGGCCCAGATGGGTCTGGTGTGAGCTGGGGAGGAGAGGGGTCAGGTAGGAGCTGGGGAACCCCAAGGAGCCACCTGCTTAGGGAGTGAAGGAATCAAGGCAGGGCCCAGAGAGAAAAGACTTGGCACCAGTCATGTGAGGGGCAGATCCAGGCCCAAGCTCTGAGCTCCAGACTCTTAATCCCTGATTCTGTCCTCCGCTCCCCTGTGGGACGAGCCCACACGGGCTCCGCCGGCTGGATCTCACAGCCACCTGTACCTTGTGATTCCCCCTTAGCTGGAGCTCCCCTACTGCCTCACTTCTTCTGCGCACTCCCACAGGAGGACTAAATCTGGACTCCCCCCACCACAACCCCTGCTCCCCTGCCCCCCTACCCCTTCCAGGCAGCCAGAGTGGCTGTGCCTCTTCTGTACTGGTTTGAGGCTTGGCCCAGGGCAGACAGGTGCCTTTGGGCCTGTAGGAGAAACATATTGGGCCATTTAAAACCGTCACACTTGTAGGCTCTGGCTCCGGAGAAGCAGGATAAACAAACCTGGGCCCAAGAGGAAACTCATTCTTCTTTTTTTCCTCAAACTCATCAAAGTCAAGTTCTCAAAGCTCTACTGTCTCACAAGTGCCTTCAAATGGGTCTCATTGTTTTATTTATTGTGCTTATCACAAGTGCGGGCAGCCTGGAGATTTCTAGGCCAGTTGAGACCTCTTTCAGGGAGTGTTGACATTTCCAGGGGATCTGAATGGTCCTCAGGGTCTTTCTGTGCCTGGACCAGCCTGATTGACAGAAGAGGTTGCTAATGGGGGTTCCCCAGGTGGGTCATCCCTGCGGGGCTGGGCACACTTTGCCATCCATACTCCACTGCCCTACAGCTGGGTCTGTGTCCAGCCAGGTTAACTTCTGGCAGGCTGAGTCTCCCCCTGGACCACCCTGGTGCGACCCTGTCCTGCTATGTAAGGCTCAGCAGCAGCACTGAGTCACTGTGACCTTTGGATGAAACAACATGCAATGAATTTAAACCAAGTGCCTACTGTGTGTGCGTGTGTGTGTGTGCGCGCGCGCGCGTGCGTGCGTGCGTGCATGTGTGTGTGTGTGTGTGTCAGGGACTGGGGAGGTGAAGAAATAAAGGCCTGCCGTGTGGTTCCCTGTGGCCCACAGTCCACTGGAGGGAGACAGAGGCATCCATCAATCACCCTGCTGCCTGGCAGACTGGGTTAAGTGCATTACTGAGGTAGAAAGTGCTGCTGGAGGGAGAGATGGATTCTGCTGTGAATGGGAGGAGGAGAAGACCTTTTGAAGGTCAACAGGGAGGCAGAGGGGGATGTGTTAGGTGGAGGGACTGAAAGAGCAAAAGGCACAGAGGCAGGGAGCATAGGTGAGTTTGAGGGCTGAATGGTATCGCAGAAGAAATGTTAGCGAGTCCAAGCTCGCTCTGCTCACCGCATGACAGGCCAATAAATCGGGAGACGAGGTGTTGAGGTGTTTCTTTATTCAGAAAGCTGGCAGACCGAGAAGATGGCAGACTAGGGTCCCCAAAAAACCATCTTATTGGGGTCTGGATGCCAGTTTCTTTTATAAAATCAGAGAGGGAAGTAAAGAGGCAGAATAGAGAGGGAGAGGCGGGGAGGAAGTAAAAAGGGGCCATCAGTCTTGCAAAACATCTCCTGGAATGTCCAGCCTCAGGGAGGGGATGTGTTAATTTCTTCTTTCTTGCAGCCAGCCATTCACAGGTAGGTAGGGCTCCCTGAGGCAGGCCATTATGTATGATTGTAATAACAAAAGCAACGAAAAGCAAAGGCTAGTCAAAGAAACAGATCCAACATGGAGTCAAAATTGGCTCTTCGCTGTTAGAGAAAAAGATGTCCAGGGATGGGCAGTGGGAGGCTGGGTTGGGCCCGATCACAGAAGGCTCAGCTTTGCTTTGGAGGAGACTGGAGTCCTCTGCCGGTTTTTGAAGAGCATTCCTGGGGTGGCTGTGTTCCCAGTGCATGCACAGCTTGACACCATGCTAGGGCCACGTTCTCAGCGGTCCCTGGAGGGTTTGCTGAAAGAGGGGTGGGTCTCCAGTTGGAATTAAACAGTGTCTGGGCGTGGAGCAGGGGTTCTCTGGCCATGGGCTTTGTTGGACATCTGGCTCCTCCCACCGTCTGGACAGCTGGGAGAAAGGCACGCTGTGGAGAGATGAATCTTCAGAGCATACTCCTGCTTCTTCTTGAATGGGCTCAAAGTGGGCCCACATGTGTCCTTCCAGGCACTGTGGAGTGGCAGCAGATAGAGCCAAGGCCAGCTATGCAATCTTGGCTAACCCCCCACCTCTTTGAGTCTGGCTGTGATCTTTGCAATGTGGTCGATATCACCTTTTTTGCCAACATGAGATAATATATAGAGAAGCGCTTTGGGAGCTGTATTATCCAGGGACAAAGTATTATATTTTTTCCTTTCCTTTTGTAATCCTCTCATGGATTCTCAGCCCGCCCTGTGATTGAGCCAGGACCAAAGCTCTATCTCTTTCTGTTATGGAGGGCAGATTGGATCATCTCTATGGCTTTTTCTTCGCAATACGCGGGCCTCTCACTGTTGTGGCCTCTCCCGTTGCGGAGCACAGGCTTCGGACGCGCAGTCTCAGCGGCCATGGCTCACGGGCCCAGCCGCTCCGCGGCATGTGGGATCTTCCCGGACCGGGGCACGAACCCGTGTCCCCTGCATCGGCAGGCGGACTCTCAACCACTGCGCCACCAGGGAAGCCCCACCTCTATGCTTTAACAATTCCAGGAAGCAGAGGCTGGAGAGGTGATGAGGCTTGGGCTTGGTCAGGCAGTAACGAGCAGAGTGGCTGGGTTTGGACGCAGGAGAACATGCTAGAAAGTAACAAGGAAGGTTTTGATGTCATCCTTGATATTGTTTGACATCATCAAAGTCATCATCATCATCTTCTTCATCATAACTTCCTGGCCGCCAAATGCCCTTGTGCTCCTCTTGTCCCTTTGGGATCCTTTATTTCTCTGTTCTGGATGGTTCAGTTGATATTTTCTCTCTCAGGAAGCTTGCCCAGTCTCCCTAGGTGCCAGGGGTCTCTCATCTCCCATAGCACCTGTTCACCTCTCTCTCCTGGTACTTTACGCTGATCTCTGTATTACAGTCATTTGTGGAGACTTCCTTTCCTTCCTACTGGGTTTAGGTTCCTCAAGGGAAGGTCTCATGTCTTTTGGACCTTCGTGTCCCCTTGTCAACATTCCTTGTACCCCAGAAACCTCTGTGAATACCGGAGGGATTAAGAACCAGCTGTCTTCAGGGAGGGTCTGTGAGACCCAGCGCTCGGCTGGATGCTGAGTCATGTCCTCCAGAAGCTGGTTTTCTAAGGCAGCTCTGCACCTGCTCAGTCCTGCAAAACGCATGTTCTGCTGATACAGGGCTAAGGACTGGCCAATCCAGGTCTCCCCGTCAGTCATTCCTGCACCCCTGCCCTGAGCCGCGGGCTGGGCCTGGGTTCCTTTGTGCCTGAACCATTTCATTCCCTTTGTGAGGATGGAAGTAAGGCCTGCCTGGGCACTCAGGGGCAAGGGAGAGAAAAAGGGCTGGAGAGGATGGAGGGGGATGTGGGGAGTTGGGGAGGAGACCGAGGGGAGTCAGTATGGGGTCCCCGCTTTCCGCTGAGGAGTCCCAGACTCCTGCCCAATCCAGAGACATGAAGGAGCCATTTCTCCATCCTTCTTGTTTCGGGCCCTCATCAGCCCCCGAGTGCCTTCTCTGTCCTGGAGAAATAATGGCTTGTCAGAGAGACACGATTATTACTAATTGCTAGATTGCTTTGTGCCTGTTGTTCCCAGACAGGCAAGGCAGGGCCTGTCTCTGGAGGGGCCTCTGGGTGACCTCTTCCTGGAGAGGGAGAAGCCAGCGCAAGGAGATTGAAGGAGCGAGAAAGACAGGCCACCGTCCTCTTGTCTCTCCTGGTTTACAGCTGTGGCCCTCTCAGGATGATGGGTGGGGAATCTGGGTCTGGGATTATGAGTCACGTTCACACACGAAGACGGCAAATACTGACAAATAAAGCACCCATGAAATCATTCACACTCACATAAAAGCACCTGTACGTGCAGCCGTTACATGCTCCGTGAGCCACATGTATACATGCAGCTCCTCAGCGATCAGTGGACACATCAGTAACCAAAGAGGGGCAGGCTCCACGGTCCGGCTATACGGCTATCATCGTTGCCCGCACACAGATACTTTGTGTCTGGGATGAACAAAAGTCTAGAGATCTGAGGGTGATAATTAACTGCATCCCTCTTCCTACCAATTTCTGAATCAAGCAAAATATAGGCAGAGAGTGACCAAAATATTCCTGTATTTCATCTCTTTTTTAAGACACGTTTTCACATTTCTGAATTTGGGGTGTGTTTTACAATTGATAGCACATTAGTTTTGTTGAAATACCAGCTCTATTTCTAGCAAAGTTGATTTAAAGAAATGAGGCCCACACGGGCTTCCTACCCCTTCTTCCTGTGTTGAGGTGGCCCAGAGTCACAAGCCAAGTACCCAGACAGCAGCAGGCCTCCCTGCTTCCGGGCAGAGCCTGGCCAGCTTACCCTGCCAAGGAGGGAAGGGTGTATGCCGTCCATGCTGACCCCGCTATGCAGGCTCCGTGCCCTGGTCTTGCCCCAGTCTTGCCAATTAAGTCAAGAGATGACTGGGTCGGGGAAGGGAGGCAGGTGGAGAGAGCAGGGCGGATTTCTTCCCACTGCTTCCTGGAGGGCAGAACTTCCCATTGTGTGAGTAGGGCAGGAAAACAGGAAATGGTTTTCCCTTTGAGATGGATACATCCGGGTACCATGAATGGGGTGAGCGGGCAAAAACAGATGCGGACACCCTCAGATACAATGATTTGCGTGTTCAAGTGTGTATTACACAGCAGGTTCCGGTGGGCGAGGAAGACTTGTAAGCAGTTACACCTGTGTGGTATCCACTGTCAGGCACACATGCGCAGACACGGAGCCTCAAGTGCCCACGCCCACATGCGTGAACACAGGTCTTCACGTGTGGGCATGTTTGGATGCAGGTGCCCGTACATTGTAGCCCTATTTCCTGGATCTTGGCCAGCATCGTCCTGCAGGGATCCACAAGCCATCTGACAGCGGAAGACAGAGTGTGCAGATCTGCTCAGAGGCCCCTTTATAGAGTTCCTTTAGCCAGAGGGCTGCTGTGGGCTGAGTATGGGCAGAATGGCTGTCATCCAGCCTGTGACTATGGTCGTGTCTTCCCTCTCACAGTAGGTCACCTGAGTCTGGTCCTCTTGCTGTAGGCTGTCAGCCTTGCGGGGGGACTCCTGGACAGATGTGCCTGCCCCCGCGGTCCTGACGCCTGGGGGTAAGTATCCCCTGCCCCCCTCAATCCTCCTTGAACCTGCCCTCTGCAGGCTTCCTCTACTGGCATGCCTCCATGGGAAGGCCTGGAGACTGTCTGGTTCACTTCGGTATTGTCCAGTGGAGGAAACCAAGTCTTCTTTAAAGGAAATTGTGGTGCTACCTTTATTTTAGCTCCTCACACCCTGACTCTCTGTATAGATTCCATCATTAGGCACAAGCTGGTAGCTCTCCACGCCTCCCTGTCATTTCTAGACTCTGCTTGCCCGCTTCTCCTTAGACTGGAAGCAGCACATGAAGAGGGGCTATGCCTTCTACCTTAATTATGAACGTCTCTCAGCCAGCTTAGAACTGGCATTTGGAGATCGCCTAGTCCAGCCCCCACATCGTGCTGATGAGTTTACTGAAGCCCAAAGAGAGGAAATGATTTGCCTAGAAGGTCAACACACCTAACCAGGGTCTAAGACAAACTCCCAGCCTCCTCTGTGCGCAGCTCTGAGGTTAGACGGTTAACTGTGAGATGTTCATCTGTGTGGACTCTATGTGTATGTGTGTGTATATCTGCGGTGTTAGTCGTACATGGGTGGCTACCTTTGTGTGCTCCTGTGTATGGGCTCCTGTGTATGGTGTGTTTCCATATGTGGGAAATTATGCAGATTTTCATGGGAAAATACATTCTTCCTGAATGGATTGATGTGAATTCTGTGTATAAATGAGCTTTGCATCCACCTACATATACCTAATTATGTATCTACCATGGGTCCTGGTATAATATCCAAATGCACCTCTGTGTGTATCTAAGTGTGTCTACCCGTTCACGGATAGCCATACGTGTGTGTACCAGTCCATCCTTATCTATCCTGGGCAAGTGTGCACTGGCTGTGTATTCATTTATATGTACCTCTGTGTTTGCACATCCATGTTCTTGCATTTCTGATGTGTACCTGACCATGTATCCAGCCATGTAAATGCTACCTGTGTTTGTGTAACAGATGGGTGTGTGTTTGTCTCCATAGAGCTCCGGCATTTCCTGCCTGCACTCGGCATGCTCACCTTTGTGAGTCAGGCAGCGTGAGACCTTCTGCTCAATGGTGGTTCCTGGGGACAGCCCAGCTCCTGGCGCTGTCTGCCTCATTGGTCACTGGACCAGCAGCCTGTGTATTTCCACTCAAGGAAAGGTCACTTGGACCCCTGTGTAGGCTCAAATCATGTAACCTTTAATTTTCCTCTCCTGTGGGGACTGTTCAATTTCCAGCCTCTCTGGGGTCCCGTTTGTGTGATGTCAGGTTGAGAGTGAGACTGTGGCCTGGTGCAGTCTTCCCAAAGCAGTGTAACTCGCGCTGCCCAGGAGGGCAGCTCGCTGGGCAGAACTGTCCATGAGCTCGGAGAACAGCTCCTTTCCCACAGGACGGCCTCAACTTCAGCATTACGGTCAAAGCCTGCTGGAGACCATGAAGTCCAACCCTCCCATTTTAGGGGTGAAGACACTGAGGCCAAGGGAGGAGAGGGGACTTATTGTGGCCTACACATTCACTCCTGGACTCCTGGTCCAGTGATCTTTCCCCTGTTTACACCAGGCTTCCTGGGGCAGATGGCTAGTGGTCCAGCAAAGATTCGTGTTTCCCTTCTACAGTGTAGAGTTGTCATGGGAAAAGTCCCTGTTCATACAGGGACCACTTTTCCATCACCCCTTGCATCTACATGGGCCATGTGACTGAGTTCTGAGCATGGAATATGAGTGGAAGAGACTGACGTATGCCAGCTCCAGGTCTCATTCGCAATTGCCTCCCAGGCACACATTCTCTTGGTCTCCCCCATTTACTGGCTAGAAGTGACTGCCCAGGGTGACCGGGGAGTAGCCACATGTTGATGGTGGAAAAGTTTTTATTGGTCTGGGTCCTTGAAGCAGAGCGCTTCCCCAGGAGAGGAAGAAATACAACTTCTGTCATGTTAAACCACTGAGATTTTTACGTTTATTTGTTACAGCAGCTAGCATTACCTCAATACGCTGCCTCTTCTTTTTCAGGAAGTGACCCTTAAGAAAAACCTCCCAAGTCCCTTCTCACTGTCACTGTCTTTAAATCACAGGATACCAAAATGAGGTTCCTTTTGATCACCCAGAGCTGCCCTGCCCCAGAGAGAAAGCCCCAGTCTCCATGGCGACTCTTCCTGTGGTGTATCATAAAATTAATGGATGTACTCATTACAGTAATTCTGGCTGTCCTTTGAGCAAATTTCACTCTTCAGAGGGATCACTGGCTTTTACTCATGATGCCTGAGAATTATCCTTTAAAACTGCAGATAGAATCAGATTTCCTTGCAACCTCAGCCCACGGGGCCAATGGCTTTGCCCCTTGGAGGATGGATCAATACAACCTCAGTGACCAGGAGCTCACACTTGATTTTCCCTCTTCAAATCCTCTCCCAGTTCAGGACCGCTTCCTCTTCCCAAATTGTCCTGATGAGCGTTCTTCCCCACCCCAGCCTCATGAGTTGCAGGGAGTAGGTTCTGTTGCTGCAACCTGGATCAGTGCTAACGATCCCATTAAATGCTTCTGGGGATTTCCCCCAAGCTAAGTCCTCTGAGCTGGCATCTATGCCATCCTTGGAATTTCAGCTCTGCTAGAGTCAGAGGCAGGGGCAGAACCTATGAAACCATACGGTAGTGCGAGAAGGCCAGCGGTCAGACGATCACCGAGACCTGCTCGTTTAGCAGAAGTCCTTAGCCAGTGAGCGTGCGGCAAGCATGCACAGAAGGCATGCCGCACTCCACCTTCCGTGACTCCTTATTGCTAAGGCCACAGGCTTAACTCTTCAGGCTGCCATTCAGGATTTTCACAACCAGGTTCCACTTTGCCCCTTCTCTGGCCATGCATCCCCCTCACAGCTGCACACCTGGGGCACAGCACCTCCCCAGGTATGCTTTGAGTTTTTATATCTGGAGTCTTTGCTCATGCCTTTTCCTCTGCCTGGAATACCTTTTCCCTCTTATTGGCTTGTTAATTTCCTTCTTATTCTTGTGGACCTGGCTCTTTGTCACTTCTTCCGTGAAGCCTTCCTTGACTTTTACCCTCCCATTTGGATCACACCTCACCAGAGAGGACTGGCAGCTGTTGAGACTGAGATGAAATACTTGAGGTCAGGGAACAAGTCTCCATTATCCTTGAGGGCAGCAGTCATCTCCCAGGTCTCTTGTCAGTCTCCCAAATTCTAGGCCTCTTTGTCCCCTTACACATCTCTTTCCACAGACCCACTTTGGAGGAGGGAGACGAGGAAGGAAGGTGGGCAGGAAAGTAGGTGGAGGAGGGGAGTTTACTCCTGGACCAAGGGGATAGATAGGTGTAGAAACATAAAGGTCAAGTACAGATCATTGGCTCTCAAATCTGGCTGCCAGTTTCCATTACTGGGAAGCTTCTCAAAAATACTTTGCTTGAGTTTTAACCTGGAGCAATGAAACCACTATTTTTCATCGAGGCTTGCGAATCACTGGCCAAAAGTATTTCTTAAATATTTAATGCTAATCATTGAGGATCGCCTTCAGAATGCAAATTATATTGTGAATCCCTGAATTGGAGAAATAAAACAATTTACATTTAAGTAGCCCTTTCAGTTTACAAAGCACTTACACAGTGTGTGATTATATTTGCTCCTCCGAGGTAGGTAGGCACAATTGCTATTATCACGCTCATTTTACAGTTGAGAATCTAGGGAAGGAGGTCGAGAAAGCTTGTAAAGAGAGATGATGTTCCAGCCGAGTGATGGAGAAGATCCTACATCCCCTCGGCCAGTCGTCCAGGGGATTTAAGGCACACAGCTGAGAAAAGCTAGTGGTTGGTATTTGGTAAAAGAGAGAGAGGAAGCAAAGAATACTGAGTACAAGTGGGTAGGAACAGAGAGGCAGGAGGATAAAAGATGACAACCGATATGTGTGGATGGAGACAGAGCCGGCTAGAACAAATAGCTCAATAAATAAAATAGAAAATGCACAAGTGGTTTTAGTGGACGGAGAGCTGTCTTTAGAATCAGCTGAGGAACCTGGGCTTCTATCAAGGGCCAGAAAGGTGGGACAGAGAAAAGTCAAAGTTTTCTTAGAGAATCTACGTTGGTGAGGAAGATGGAGTTAAGACCAGAAGCCGAAAGGAATATACCAGGATCCCGAAGAGAAAGGACCTGGCTTTTCCAGGGACGTAAAAGAGTGAGAAGGTGGCAGCATGGTGAGAGTCAGAAGAAAGGAGGGGCCTCAGAACATAGGCAGGGGGTGTGTTGAGAGCAGGGTCCGAGGGAGGCTTAGCAAAGTTCTCCGAGGAGTGGGAACCTGGACGAGGGCGGCACATCACTGGGCATCCCTGGTACCCTGAAGCCCCTGTGCTTGCCCCGGATTCAGCTGTGCAACCTCACTGCAGGGGTGAGAGAGACAGGGGGGCACAGCAGAGGGATGCCTGGGCTCCCTTAACTGGGAGGTGGGGTCATGCCCACAGGTCTGAGCCCCTCGGTAGGGTCCACAGACTGAAGTTCCCGGGGAAGTGACAGGGAAATCACTAGTTCCTCTATAACGCAACAGGCATGGTCCTCTTGGGCAACATCTCCACCCCACCCCGCCTGCCCCGCCAGGCTTGGGTCTCTAACAATAAACAGGCAGCCGGGCTGACGTGTCCTCCCTCACCACCTTCCGGTCTTATCTTCTTTTTAACGAATTCTGAATCATAATGAAAATTTTCCTTGGATGTACTGTACGCCTGACAATCAAATCACTACTAAATCAATTCTTTGCAATCAATGTTTTTCTAATGAATTTTGCATTTCTAATGGCAGGACCTGACAGTATCTGTTTATTTCCTCTCTTGCCCTTGGCTCGCTCTCCTGCCTCCTTGTTTGAAGCAAATGGCAGAAGAGGTTGCAGGAGCCACACAGCGGGTCTGCTGCAGTTTTTCTGTCTCAGCCCCACCCCCCCCCCCCCCCAGTTTCTCCTGGTCCTTTTCCGCAGTGTCCCTCACTGGGAAACCTAATGGGGTGTTTCTGGAGTGATTAGAATGATTTAAATAGCCCTGCTAACAAAGTTTGTCAGGAAAAGCACCACAGCCCATCAGGGCTTCTTCTACACCTACTACATCCTGGACCAGGAAGGTGTGGACAAGACATGCTGGGGAAATGGAGGGGGGTCTCTCCCCTCCACCCCCATACCACTCCTCCAACTCTCCTGAGCTCCCCTGCCTCCCCGGACCCCCACCGTGAGCACAGAGGTGGTATTGGATTAGGCACAAAGTAACTTTTCATTTCAGACTTTCTGTGGGATTTCCTCGCAAAAGAACATACCTGTTAATAACATAAACATTGTGGAGGAGTCAGAACAATGACTCCCAGACCAGGGCTGGTTCCTAAAGGCCAGATTCCTAAATCCATAAATGAATGAATGAATGAGGACAATAAGGACCTAGAGGCTAGTGTTCCAGAATTTACCCACTGTAGTAGACCCAATAATACTCCACCCCCTTCTAAGCCCCGGAACCTGTGAATATGGAATTAATCATCTGACCTTAAGATAAGGGGAGTAGCCTGAATTATCCAGGCAGGCCCAGTGTAGTTACAGGAGCCTTAAAAGTGGAAGAGGGAGGCACAAGAGGAGGTCAGAGTGATTCCATGTGAAAAGGACTCAGCCTGCATTACTGGCTCTGAAGATGGAGGAAGCCAAGGAACGCAGGTGGCCTCCAGGAGCTGGAAAAGGCAAAGAGATGGATTCTTCCCTAGAGTCTCCAGAAGGCAACACAGTCTGGCCAACATTTTGGTCTTAACTAGTGAGACCTCTTTCGGACTTCTGACCTCCAGAACTGTAAGAGAATAAAAGTGTGTTGTTTCAAGCTACTGAGTTTGTAGTCATTTGTTACAGCAGAAATAGGAAACTAATACAGAAGTACGTGTGCTTCTCAGGTGTCCTGAATCTGACTGATGTGATGGAGGGAAGCCTGAGGTACACTATAATGGATTTTAATAGAGCATGAAAGTGCTATCTTTGATAAATGTATGTGCAAAACACAGTAAGAGCTCAGGAAAGGGGCATGGCAGGTGTGGGGAGCATCTGAGCAGCTCATTGATAAACTCAGTTCATTCGCTGATGGGTCTTGAGGCAGCCAAGCCGGTCCTCTCCTCTGGGCGCATCACTGTCCTAGGGAAGGGAGAGTGTCCTTCTGCCCTCTATGGAGCATCCCCTGCTTCTGCCTTCCACTCCCACCCCGGTTAAGAGCAAAGTCTTTGCAGCGAGTCAGGTTGAAGTTTGAATCCTGGCTCTGGCGCTTACCAGCTGGGTGACCACGGGTAATTTGCTTAATCATCCTGAGCCTTATTTCTCCGTCTTTAGAGGGTATGTAATGACTAACCTCTGAGGGCTGTTGTGAAGATGACGCATGTCAAGAGCTTAGTACACGGTGCGAAACAAAAGCTCAATAATTTTATGTCATGACACCATATCATCATGACAACCTGCCCTATGGTTTCTCATGTGACACCTCCTCCATCCTTATTCCCAGCTGATGACTTTGCTTCCTAGTTCATTGGGAAAATTGAAGCAATCAAAAGAGGTCTTCCACAGACTTCTACCACCGCATCTACCCACCTACAAGCATCTGCCCACTCCTTCTCTGCCCTTCCCATATGCTACGTGGATGAACAGTCCATATCCCTAGCTAAAACCAGCTCTTATACTTGTGTGCGCATGAGAGCCCTATTCCTTCTCCCCTCCAACAATTCTTCCCTCTCTTATACTTTGTCAAGTTTTACCTCTGTACTGGACCATTCCCATCTGCACGTAAACATACTCTTCTCCAAGATGAAGAAAACCCTCTCTTGATCCCACCTTTCTTTTACTGCCTGTACCTTTGTTTCTTATTGCATCAAAACTCCTAAGAAGAGTTGGTGCCACCCAGGAAGGCCTTTCACCCACTACTGCACTGAAACTGCTCTTGTCAAGGCAAATGATGATTTCTTATTGCTAAGTCCAGTGGACAGGTCAAGCAAGATGCAGACTGAACACTACTGCTGACACTCTGATTCAGGTGGTCACACCTTCTGCCTTGAATTCCCACATATGACAGTCTCTGGGTTTTTCCTCCTGTCTCGCTGCTGATTCTTCCTCACTCCCTTTGCTTTCTCATCTCTTCTCCTAGGTCTCTCGCTTAATGTTGGGCTTATTGTGAACCCAGGGCTCACTCCTTGGTCCTCTTCTCAATATACTCATTTCCTTGGTGATCTCACCTTGTCTTATGGCTTGAAATATTGGCTATATATTGATGACACCAAAGTTTACCTCTCTCCCAACCTTGAGACTTGCATATCCAATGAGCCTACTCTGACCTATTTAGAAGTATAAAATCTCCCCACATTTGCTTAAATTCTGATAGACTCGGATTCAACGTGCCCCAGATAGAACTCCTGACCTCTCCTCCCTTCCTGTTCCAAATCTGCTCTATCGACAGCCTTCTCTAGCTCAGCTGATGATGACTACAATCTTCCAGTTGCTTAGGTCAAAAAACCTGCCAGGAAATAAACTACTTTTGGCTTTTCTTTTAAAAAATATATGGAATCTGACCAGTTCTCTTACCTCCCCTGCTCCTACTCTTCTCACACCTTGAGTCACTCCAGTAGCCTCAGTAGGTTTCTCTGATTCTGCTCTTCCCCCTATTCCCCACATGGAAACCAGAATGATCCTTTAGAGACTACGAAAGATCATGGCATCCCTCTACTCAAAAGCCGGCAGCGGCTCCCTATTCCTCTCAGAATTAAAGCTGAAATCACTACAATGACCCCACCCAACCCCCTTTCCTTATATTCTGTTACCCTTACTGTACCTTACGCTGATCTCGCAACACCGACCACTTTGCTGCTCCCCAAGTCCTGCCCTGTGGTCTTTGCTCTAGTTATTCCCTCATCTGAAAAAAACTCTTTTTCTAGGTATTTGCTTGGCTAATACTTCCATTTCCTCCAACTCTTTGTTTCAACCTTCTCAATGAGCCCAGACTCACCACTTACTTAAAAATTGCAAAACCTCACCACACCTACAGTCCCCATTACCTTCCAACATATTGATTTATTAAAAAAACATGTCTGTTGTTTGTTTGCCTCTGTCTGCTAGAATGTAAGCCCTATCAAAGGAGAATTAACATCTGTCCTCTGATGTATGCCCGGCATCTAGAACAATGATCAGGCACATGTAGTCTCTGTGTACCTGTTGAATGAATTTGCCAGGATGATTCTCTGAATGTTCTATACAAATCTTTCCTTTTTATTTCTTATTATCTTTTGCCAGGGCTAGGAGTGGTTGGAGACAGTGAGTGTTCACACACAGTGTTTCTCTCAACGTTTTTTTTCCCCACCGACCATCAACCTTTATGGATCCGTTGATACACCCAGTTCAGGTCTTTTATCTCCATTCAGTGTATGCTCTTCCCCTAACTGGGTGTTCACGGCCTTAAAATTAGGGGCAGCCTTGGTAATAGAACTGCTTGAAAATCTTATAAGTGCACATCTGATGTCCACCCCATGGAATAAATAGTCGGTGTCTTTCCTTTGATGCTCACAACCAAATAGGTTTATGGAACTTCAATCCAAGGCTGGGGCCCTGATGGAAATCTTATTGTCACTACCTGTTTGCAACCCAAACACACTGGGAACTCCTTAAGTGCAAGGATGCTCAAAGGCTCTGTGGACCAAGGAGGGTTGGAAGGGCCTCTACAGAGTATGAAATCCTCTTGATGCTCCATTTCTTACATAAAAGGGAAGAAATTGATCAGCTCCCCAGAGGGTAAGGAAGGAGGAAGACTTCCTGGAAATTCCAAGAATCTGAGAGTTGAAATGGACCTTAAATCTAATCTTGGACAGTCTTTTACCAGGTACAGAGGGTCCCATCCACAGCACCCAGCCTGCTTGACAGTCCAATGATCAGGAACTCTCACATCTCACAGTCCTCCCATCTCACGTTGGGGACGGCAGTTCTGGTTGTTAGAAGTTCTTGCACCATTGAAATAAGCCTTCTGGTAACTTCCACACTTCCCTCCTGGTGTGTCGTGTGGAGTCACAGCATAGTAATATGTCATCATCTGTGGAGACTTGACTTTGTGCCTTTCTCTGAAGATCTGTGTTAGCTTTTGGGTTAAATGAGTTAAGAACCATTATACCTATTTTTTAGATGAGATAACTGGGTACAGAGAACTCAAGAAAGTTGCCCTAGCTCGCTCACCTGGTAAATGGCAGAACCCAGGTAAATTTGAACCCAGGGAGCTCTGGCTCCTGAGCTGGCCTTTTTAACCTCTACACTGTCAGGCAAATCTTGACTCCTCTCTCCTCAGCCTGTCTCATGTTTGAAACTAGCTGTCATTTGTTCTGGGTGAAACACTCCCAAAGTTTCTGTCGCTGTTTCTAGACTCCTTGGTATCCTAGTCACTCTCCACTTCCCCTTTTAAAATGAGCTACTAAGAGCATAGCCCGATGATGATCCAGATGGGTTCCATCAGGGTAAACTACTCAGGGGCTTTCGTTTCTCCCGTTTAATTGGGCACTTTTTAGATTTCTTTCCCTTCCTAGCAGCTGTATCACCATATTGAGCTTGTGGTCAGCTCAGACCCCAAGATCTTTTTCTCATGGCTCTCTGCCAAGCCAGAGCTCCTTTATCTTAGACTTGTGCAATTGATTCTTTGAACCTAAATGTAAGACTTAACAAGGCTGGATTTCATCTGTGTGGTTTTGGCTTGTGTTCTAGCCTACTTAGTCAGATTCTGGGTCTGCCATGCAATTAATTTCCCTAAATTTTGCCATATACAAATTAGGTAATCATCTTTTCTCAAACTTCATGTATGCAATTGATAAAAATATTGAATGAGACAGAAGATGGGTCTCGGACTTCCTCTCTGGAGAGAGATCTTCTACTCAGGAGCCTTGAAATGGAGACATTGTAATTTTTGGCTTCACGATTCCATATTAATCCTACATTGAATGCTTACGATATTTCAGGCAAAGTACTAGGCACTAAAGAAACAGTGGTCAAGTCAAAAATCCTTGCTTTCACAAAGCACCTTGTGGCATTGGGGTGATGAGCACATAGACAAATAATAATAACATCTAAGTAGTCCATCTAGAAGCACACAGGTGGGAAGCCAGCCTAGGGGCACCTCACTCAGCTTGGTATACTTGAGTTAGGACTTAAAGAAGGAGATAGACTTACCAGGATTGGAGTGCTGGGAGGGGGTGGAGATGAGCCTCAAGGGAATACTTTTTATTGCATAATGTAGTCACTGGGGTGACATCAACCTTTTAACTCAGTCATCCTTTCTATGTTGTGACTCATTCTTCAACTTCATTTCCTCTAAATTTAGAATGATAGCCCCCAGTTCAGTGGTACCTATGGGAGCGTGTGTGTGTGTGTGTGTGTGTGTGTGTGTGTGTGTGTGTGTAGGTGTGGAGAGTGATGGAGATGAGAGCTGGAGGGGAAGAGAAGAAAAGGAAAGGGGTCAAAGTTTCCTCTTCTGAATGGAGGGAAGGGGGAGTCAGATGCAGAAGAGGTTAGAGAGAGGGCAGTGTGGTCTGGGCCTGTACTTTGGGAGAATTTGCTGGGTGATGCTGCACATCCCCCCAAAGTGGAGAAACTGAGCTGGGGTAGAGGGGTGGGTGGAGTATGGGGGAGGCTGGATATTTTCACACTCAGCCCAAATGAGCTTTTATCCATGGCTTCCTTGCTTAATTTAAGTGTTTCAAGTCCCAGGTCATCAGACACACTTTTATTTCTAAAAGACACTGAAGTCACTCCAAAGACAACTGAAGATGACTTTTGGATTGCCTGGGCCACAGCTCCTTTGACTTCTTCTGGCACTCGTGCCTCCGTTTCCTGTGGGGCGATTGTTACTCCAGGCTACCACAGATCACGTCTGGACCAAGAAGGAAACTGGATGGGAAGGCTAGGCAGCAGTTTTTACCCCCTAGCTCTGAAACCTCAGCTGGGTGTTAGAGCTCTCTAATTCATGCCAAAGGTTGCTCCTTGCAATTTCTCTTTTCCTCCCCTTTCCCCTGCTTTCCTCCCCCACTGGGAGAGGAAAAGCAGCTATGCTTATGGAAAGATTGATTAGTTAAGCAAGTCAATTATATCTCTTGCCGAGAGCAACTGTATATTAAGTAATGCAGCAAAAATGATTGTCTGTACAGATCCATTTTGTTGAGCAGCTGTTCCAGAGACCCAGAAAGAGAAGACGAAGGTTAAAATCTAGTAATAGTCTTCACTCCCCATCTCACCCCACCCTATCATACCTGGCCCTCCAGGGGCTTCATTTATTATGAAACGGAATAAGGCTGGGTAATGAGCATGCTGGCGGCCTGCTCCATTTTGCGGGAAAACTCTCCCATCATGCCATGGGCTCCTGGGCCTCCATCAGCTCTGGCCCTTCTGCCCTCCTGCCACGGGGGAGTTGACTGATGCCTGCTCAGAAGCTTGCCTCAGTCCTCCCAGCCCAGTCCAGCAGCTCTGACAGGTGGAAAGACTTCTAGTTGTAGACTCTGGAGACCTGGATTCAAGTACAATTATTGAATGTCTGATCTTGGCTAAGTCTTTTAACCTTTCTGAGCCTTAATTTTCTCATTAGTAAAATGTTACAAAATTTAAATGAGATAATGCGTATGGATGAAATTTGGGGTCTATACTCATTAGTTTGAATATTATTACACTGAGCAAAGAGGAGAGGATGAGGGGAAAGCAGCTGGGCAGGGCCACCGGCTGGTTCAGCCAGAAGCACTGAAAAAGACCTTTGCACCTTTGCATGCCACTTGTAATCAGTTTATACTTTTTTTTCTTTCTAACTGAAGTATAGTTGATTTACAATGTTGTGTTAGTTTCTGGTGTACAGCAAAGTGATTCAATTTTTTATATATATGTATGTTCTTTTTCATATTCTTTTCTATTCTTATTTATTACAGTATATTAAATATAGTTTCCTGTGCTATACAGTAGGAACTTGTTGTTTATTTTATGTACAGTAGTTTGTATCATCTAATCCCAAACTCCTAATTTATCCCTCCCCCACCCCCTTTCCCCTTTGGAAGCCATATGTTTGTTTTGTATGTCTGCGAGTCTGTTTTTTTTTTGTAAATAAGTTCATTTGTATCATATTTTAGATTCCACATATAAATGATATCATATGATGTTTGTCTTTGTCTGACTTACTTCACTTAGTATGATAATCTCTAGGTCCATCTATGTTGTTGCAAATAGCATTATTTCATTCTTTTTAATGGCTAAGTAACATTCCATTGTGTGTGTGTGTGTGTGTGTGTGTGTATACCACACCTTCTTTAGCCATTCATCTGTTGATGGACATTTAGGTTGCTTCCATGTCTTAGCCATTGTAAATAGTGCTGCTATGAACGTTGGGGTCCATGTATCTTTTCCAGATATATGTCCAGAAGTGGGATTGCTGGATCACATGGCAACTTTATTTTTAGTTTTTTAAGGAACCTCCATACTGTTCTCCATAATGGCTGCACCAATTTACATTCCCACCAACAGTGTAGGAGGATTCCCTTTTCTCCACACCCTCTTCAGCATTTATTATTTGTAGATTTTTAATGATGATCATTCTGACCGGTGTGAGGTGATACCTCATTATAGTTCTGATTTGCGTTTCTCTAATAATTAGCGATGTTGAGCATCTTTTCATGTGCCTATTGGCCATCTTTATGTTTTCTTTGGAGAAATGTTTATTTAGATCTTCTGCCCATTTTTGATTGGGTTGTTCATTTGTTTTTTATTGAGTTGTATGAGTTGCAGTTCTTTTTTCTTAATCACTGAAGCAAATGGGTAGGCTTTGTTCCTACCCAGTTATGCCAACTGGGTGGGCGTGTACTGGTTTTTAAACCTTCATCTTGTAAGACTGCCCTTAGTGTTTATTTTAATCTAGTATACTTTGTATACAAAATGTGATGTGCAGGAATCCCTCTCCCACCCCACTGCCAAAGGCCGTGGCCCAGGCTGGAAGCAGCTAGCTCTTTTGCCCCAGTAGTTGCTCAGACAACGAGGCAGATCCTGGGTGAGCAGCAGAAAGGCATCTGGTGGTACTTGCTTTGTCCAGTTCTGGAGTTGCCCACAAGAGGGTGGGGGCTTGAGCTAATGACCACCTCCTTCTTTCTGCCTATTTTTGTGAGGGACTCAGCCAAATAATAAGGTTCAAGTTTCTGCACTAGGTCAAACCTTTTGTTCTTGTCGGAGGACGTCTTTTACCTGTTTTCTGTCTCTAGAGGGAACACTGACTGGCTTGTTCTCTTACCTGAAATTCTATCGCTGTTTCTTCGTCCTTCCGATAGAGGTTTTTCTCCTACGTAGGGAGAGGAGATGCTTATAGGTTATCGTTTACACACACCTCACTGTGAGTGAGTCTACCAGACCTCCTCTTAGAGGGGCACCGTGTTGGAGGAGGCTTTGGGGTCATATAGACCCTTATGGGACAACTGAGACTCAGAGAGGGGGATAACCTAGGTGGTCAGGTCCACAGCTGCCAGAACTCAATCTCCTGAGTCCTGGTCATGCTTCTTCCATTGGGCAGCCCTGCCTGCTCCCAGACAGTTGGTTTGGAAAGAAGGGGGCAGGGCAGGCTGGCTGAGTGAAGCCCTGGCTGTGCTGAGGGGGTCATGTGTTCACCCCGCTCTTGGCCATAGCTATGTTCTAAGTGGAGTCATAGTGGTCACTGGTTTCCAGGGCCAGCAGCCTTTCCTGCAGCCTGATGGGCCCTTGGTGTCCAGGGCCAGGGCTCAAATTCAGGTCAGACCCAGGTAGCTGGGCTCCTCTCAGCCTTCAGGGTGCAGGGACTCCAGCTCCTCTGATTTCTGAGCAGTTTTACGGTTTCATTTTCTAACCCTCAGGTCACATGTGGGCAGTTAGCATAGCAATGGCTGTTTCCCCAGCCTGCTTGCCTCTGCCACATTTATAAATAGGGATCTGGGAGGGTGTGCACAGAGGGGTGGGTAGTGATGCTGACGGTGACCTGCATGGGCATCCAGCCTTGGAAACTGGGTCCTCAGCTGACAGGGGGCTCTGAGCAGGGACAGGCAAGGTGGACACCACAGACATTTCAGGGACCTCTGATGGCCCAGTCTGGGTACCACTTCTCATAGAATGCCAGAACCGGAAGGGGCCTTACAGGTCAGTGAGTCCAGCAGCCTGTCTGAAGCTTTAATCCCTTTGCCAACCCTCCTGCCAAGCCATCTCCAGTCTTCAGTAGAAACTATTTTGGTGCAGTCCAGTCTGGAGAGGAAGGGGAGCATGATTCTGGCCTCTCCTTGTCCGTGTGTCTTGCCCTGGAGTAGACTCAGGACTGGATGCTTGTTCAAATTAGGACCTGATTGGGTTAGGGTATCGAGTTCAACCTCTGATACTTCTTTTCCCTTCCCTTTTATCATAGCCCAGGAGAAAAGTACCTAAGTGATCTATTAGATTTTATTCCTACTTCCCAGTTTCTTGTCCCTCCAGGTATCTCCTGAGTGCCTGCAAAGAAAGAGATAGAAAAAAAAGAGGGTTCCTTAAGCACATACCTTCTACATCTTCTTTCCTCCATGAGGGTGGGGATGCAGGTCACTAGAGAGAGAGGGTGACGGGGAAGATGAGGACAACCTTTCCTACAGCTGCAGCCCAGAGACCCAGCTGACCAGAATGTCAGTGAAGAAGTGGGTTAGGAGCCATCTAGTTCAAGCCCCTTGTTTTACAGATGAGAAAACAAGGCCAAGGAGGGGAAGAGACCTTCCCAAGAGACACAGTGAACGCGTGGTGTGGCAGGGATGGGATCTGCCAGGGGTATCTATGGCTGAGTATGGGCACTGCCCACAAATCACCCTGGGAGTGGGGCAAAGGAGGACACAGTTCTCTCCTTTTGCTATTATTCAGTGAGATTCCCAGCTCCAGGAGGTAGCAACAGCGTCTCGGGAATCACAGGAAGCTGTCACCTGCAGTGGAACCGTGGAATCTTGGAAGCATCTCCTCCCGCTTTCTGAACAAGAAATACATCCCCTACCCACGTCCTGATGCCCAAGATCCCACCATTTGAATGTTATTCCTTTAGTTTAATGTGTTTGTTCTCTAAAGGGCACCCCACAGGTGTGAATGACTTAACAGAGCCTTTCCTGAGTGCTTTTAGCTGGGGAATGAGTAGAGGGCACTTGGAACCAGGTAGAGTAAGAGGGAAACCTGGGACTGAAGAAAGGGAGAGAAAGGGAGACAGCAAGGGAAGAGGGCTGCCCTCCAGTTTACACTGTTCTCTGGGCCACTGAGCCTAGAGCTGGGATGTGCTGGCTGGAGTGGCGGTGTGAGGGGACCATCCAGGGGAGTGTTTGCCATTACAGCCCAATCTGGGCCGACGTAACTGGAATTACTAAAGCAAATGTATTGGCCCCAGCGATTGATTAGACCTCCCACATGTGTCCTCCTTGAAGACTCCACTTTCTCTGCAGGATCTCTCCTCCAGCCTTTACTATGTGATTAACTCCCTGGCTAGCCTATGCCCCACTCTCTGCTGCTTGAAGTGTGAGCGAACGTTCTATCACCAGGTATGAGGTGGCCCCTAACTGACTGTAAGATCTTGGGGACAAGGACAGGTCTAAGGTAGCATATAAAACAAGTAGGGTGGGCAGTGTTTCCAGGGCCTCTCCTGCCCATTGAGATTCCCCTGGTGTTCCCTGCATGCTTCCTCGCCTCGGCAAAGTTAGCCAGAACTGGGGTGATGTCACAGGCAGGCTATGGGAGGGATGACGTTTTCTCTTTCTTGCACCTCTCCAGCCACCCATGCAGTTATTCAGGCTAAGTGTGAGGCTGCGGGGGGGGGGGGGGCAGGAGCGATACATATGTGTGGGTTTAGGCTGGATGTCACGATACAGCCTCTGTGTCTGAGGGACCTTCCCAAAGGGTGTGGAGGATGGAGTGCCTGCTACCCCCTCAACTCTGAGCAAAGGACAGCCTCCCTGGGGGTCCTCAGATGACTTTGTCGTGCGTCTCAGCATCACAGCTGGTAATCCAGGGTATCTTCTCAATATCTAGCCCAAGTCTCTGCTGCTTCACTTACGATCCCCCATTCGTAGTGTCCCAAGAAAGAGGAGTTCTGTGGTAGGGAGTTTCAGGAATGTCTTTGAAAACAGTGTCCCCTCCCAGTTCCAAGGGCTTTGGCATGGAAGCTCTGACTTGCCCTGGATTGTCCCCTAGTATTTGGATATTGGATTATCCAGTTGGATCGAAGAGGCAGACTGTCCCATAACCAGTCCCAAAGAGTTGTGAAGGTTTTCTGAGCTCCTGCCAAGTCCTGGCAAATGAACGTTTCTGCTTGTGTGTGCCCATCTCCTCCAGCGCTGGCAGGTAGCAATAGTCTCTGTGAGATAGTGGTTGGGGGCTGGAGGGAGAGGCCCCAGGTATGCCCCAGATACAGATGCTAGTAAATCGGCTGCCAGAGCCCCGCAGGGATGCTGGGGTTGAGGCCCCATGACCTGACCTGAGCTTTTTTTTCATGATGAACCTGGGAGAAAGAGAAACAGGGAGAAAGACAGAGAGGGGAGAGGAGAGAACTGCAGCAAATAGTGACCCCTTTTTACAGCATACTATCAGAGACCTGTCAGCTGGAGCACATTCAGTGAAGGGTGATGGAGATGGGGTGAAGGTAGAAGCCGAGACTTGTGAGAAATGGTTGAAGGAAATGAAGATGTCTGCTCCGTAGGCCCAAGGAGGCACAGGAGCCTTATGACTGTCTCCCAGGGGCTACTGTGAGCAAGAGGGGACACGCTTGTTCTCTGCATCCTTAAGGGTAAAAATAGGACATGTGTATATGCTTCAGGAAGACAGCCTGGGGCCCAACGGAAGGAAGAGGTTTCTCCAGCTGGCGCTGACCAAGGGAAACGTTGGTTCCCTAGGGAGGTGGTGAGTTCCTGGTCACTGGAGGAAGGCCATCAAGCAGAGGCTGGGGAATCTCTTTTATTTTTCCTTTTTTTTAAAAGTTATGTTTTATTTATTTTATTTTTGGCTGCATTTGGTCTTTGTTGCTGCGCGTGGGCTTTCTCTTTCTCTAGCTGCGGCAAGCGCGGGCTATTCTTTGTTGCGGTGCCCAGGCTTCTCATCGTGGTGGCTTCTCTTGTCGCAGAGCACAGGCTCTAGGGTGCGCGGGCTTCAGTAGTTGTGGCACATGGGCTTAGTTGCTCCGCCGCATGTGGGATCTTCCCAGACCAGCGCTTGAACCCGGGTCCCATGCATTGGCAGGCAGATTCTTAACCACTGCACCACCAGGGAAGCCCTGTGGAATCTCTTACAAGAGGAGGGAGGGAGAGGGAGAGGCAGGTGGAGTCCCTGTGGGGAAGACTCCAACTTGAGTTGAGGAATTGGATGAGATGACTTTGGAGGTTCCTTCCAACTATAAACTTCTCTGTTTTGAGGAGACTTGGGTCACAGAGGCTTTAGCTTTCAGGTTGGGCTGGGGCTCCTCCCAACTATTTGGGCCCTGCTCTGTAGTACGAGGGAGCTAGCGGATTCCAAAAGGCTCCCGGACGGAAGCAGGGGGAAAGTCTCAGGGAGATGAATGTTCCTTGTGTGAGAGGCAGAGCACCGTGGGGCAGAATCCTCATGGTTGAGGGCTTTAACCGAGTGGACTTCGGGACTAGGAGAATTCCACCAGACCTGCCCTTGCAATACACGACCTATTGAATTATTCAGGTGCATTCACTTGCTGGGGTCTGGGAAGCAAGCAGGTGTCCATGGAAAGTTTACAAACTCTTTGTAGTGAAGACATTAGTCAAGTCAGAGAGATCTAGTTTCTAATATTGGCTCTGCCACATCCTGGAGGGATGACTTTAGACAAATTACTTTCACTCTGGGAGTTGCTGATTTTTCTCATCTGTGAAATGGGGATAATGATTTCTAGCTCACAGAGTTGGGCTGAAGGCTAAATTAGGCCATGCATGTCAGGCACAGTGTTGAGACCTGATTGGACTCAATGAAAGGTAGTTCTACCTCCCCAGGATTGGGGCTTTCTCATCAGCTCCCTTGACTGTCCCCTCGTAGGTTTCATTTGCACTGATGTCCCTGGTGTCAATGGTCTGGTCACAGGTACCCACTTTGTGTGAGGTGCAGGGCCCTGGGAGCTGTTGCTGACCTATGGCTAGTTGGAGATGGACAGGCCTAGAGAAGCTCAGGATAGGGCCTTCCCTCTGCAGATGTGCTGCAGAAAAGCATGGGTGATCAGTGGAGGGGGAATCCAGATGTTGGGCGAAGCCAGGAAGTGGGAGTGAATGGAGGCTCTCACTGCAGTGCCAAGTGGGTTGGAACAAGGACAAAACAAAAGGCTGTGCATGTTAGCAACCATTACTAGGCAACACCATTACCAGCCACCTGCATTAATAGGCAGCACCATTACCAGGCAGCACCATTACCGGGCACCTCCATTACCAGCCATCTCCATTACTAGGCACCACCATTACCTGGCAGCACCATTACTAGCCATCTCCATTACTAGGTACCACCATTACCAGGCAGCACCCTTACCGGGCACCTCCATTATCAGGCACTACCATTACGAGGCAGCGCTGGAGTCCTCATGACACTAATGGACACATACTTGCAGCCTGACAACATGCTCCCCTGCTCTAGACCTAAACTTTGTTGATGCAGCAGGTGATATGCTGCTTAGCTACAGCTCTCCAGAAATTACTGGCTCATCATGGCACTGTGTCCCCTGCTCAACATTGGGCAGCTTGGAAAGAGACGGGGACTCCAAAGCAGTGGCAGGGGAAGATGATTGAAATAGAGGTGATCCGGAAAGTCACGAAGAAGATTTTTGGTAGCTGTCTTGCTATAGCCATCATTTCACTTCTATAATTGAGCTTCCCTGGATTCTATACCTTTGGGTGATCGGTATACATGCCCACATCTGCTCTGTAGGCCCTCAAGAAACTTTCCCATCCTCTCCTCGAGTATTATGTCTGTCAAAATCCAGAATAATGGCAAACAGATTGGATAAGGCGAAACCCCTGAGACCAATGTGTTGCTCTAGAGATTTCATAAATGAGCAGGACACAAGCAACAAATGCAAAGGCTTGGGCCACAGAGCTGGGTAGAAGCCTTTTTTAGAAAGGATGAACCCTCTCAGTGGTACTCACTGCCCCACCTTCACTTCTTCCTTTTTGTAGGCTTTGGTTTTTTCAGCATCGGCTGTATATGGGCTGTTGAACAAATATTTGTTGATTATGAAAATGAAATAATGTGTTTTTTCCATCTACTCTGGGTAAGGCATTTGCTTGGCACCATGTTTTCTGTCATTTAGTCCTTACAGAAGCTGAGAAGCAGATATTATTATCCCTTGTTACAGAGGAGGGGATTGAGACTGGAGACATCTCAGAGTCAAATAGTGCGGCTCCAAGTTCATGCCTCTTCCTCACCTCATCCTGACTTTTGCTTCCTGTCTTCAATACCTTACTCCTAAGCTGAAAGGGCAAGACTTCTTCAAAGTTTCTGGTAGGTCCTGAATTCCCATGAAAGAAGTCACCTCATTGTCTCCTTTTAGGGAAGCCCTAGATTAAGGGTCAGCTGTGGGTGCTCCAACTTCTCAATCACTGTGTGCTCTGTTGGGCGTGGTTCTCTCTAGGCTGGTGGGAGATTGGCCTCCCTGAGTGGTCTCCTTCCTTTGGAGCAGTGGTTCTTTGAGCTGGACTCTTGACCAACATGTAGAACCTGGTGGACCTTCAACGTGGCATGAATGCAGTCTCCATGCCAAACTCTTCTTGGAGTCCTGCTGAGACTCCATCCAAATATTGAGAAAATTGTCTTTAATAATTCACCCTCTCTGGCTCTTTACAGATTATGCATAGCTTTTGCTATGGGTAATATCTGCCATGCACAAATTCTATGTTTATGAAAGAATGTTTGTTTGTTTTTCAACTTTTTATTATTTAAACCCACACAGGTGGAAAAAAGAGTATAATGAACCATTGTGGACCATAATTCAGCCTTAACAATTACCAATATATGGCCATTAAAAAACTTTATTCCCCACTTCTCCCTGCACCCTCTTAGACATTGTATTGTTTCATATGTAACTGCTTCATTTATGTATTTGTAAGAGTTTAGGACTCTTTTCTTCTCTAAATATAGCCACATGCCATTTTACCACTTGAAAATTAGAACTTTATTTAAAGCTTTATTATTTTTAGTTTTTATGAAAGTAATGTATTCTCATCAAAAATATTCAGACAATATAAAAATGTATGAAGAAGAAAATGAAAATTCCTCATAAACCAACGCCCAGACATAATTACTGTTAGCATTTTGGCATATATAGTTATGTATGTTTAGCACATTTTCCTTATACAGGTCTACACATATAAAATCATGCTACAGATGATGTTTATCATTTTGTTTTATTTTATTTTTTTTGGTAAGCACTAAAAAAATTGAAGCCGAAAATATATAGAGAGAAGTGCACAAATTATAAGTATAGTTCAACGAATTTTCACTGGTATGTAACCAACTAATGTTCAGATCAAGAAATAGACCATTGGGCTTCCCTGGTGGTGCAGTGGTAGAGAGTCCGCCTGCCGATGCAGGGGACACGGGTTCGTGCCCCGGTCCGGGAAGATCCCGCATGCCGTGGGGCGGCTGGGCCCCGTGAGCCATGGCCGCTGAGCCTTCGCGTCCGGAGCCTGTGCTCCGCAACGGGAGAGGCCACAACAGTGAGAGGCCCGCGTACCAAAAAAAAAAAAAAAGAAAGAAAGAAATAGACTATCACCTGCACCTCAAAACCTCTCCATGCCTCTTTTAGTCACTAACCATACCAAACACAACTACTACTCTAACTTTCATCACTAGATAGCAGTTTTGCCTGCTTTTGAATTTTTTTCAAATAGAATCATACAGTATATGCTTTTTTGTGTGACTTTTTTTTTTTTTTTTCGAGGACTTTCTCCAGTTGCGGCGAGCAGGGGCCGTTCTTCATTGCGGTGCGCGGGCCTCTCACAGTCGCGGCCCCGGGTTGCGGAGCACAGGCTCCAGACGTGCACGCTCGGTAGCCGTGGCTCACGGGCCTAGGCCTAGTTGCTCCGCGGCATGTGGGATCCTCCCAGACCAGGGCTCGAACCCGTGTCCCTGCATTAGCAGGCAGATTCTCAACCACTGCGCCACCAGGGAAGCCCCCCTTTTTTTTTTTTTTTTTTTGCGGTACGCGGGCCTCTCACTGTTGTGGCCTCTCCCGTTGCGGAGCACAGGCTCCGGACGCGCAGGCTCAGCGGCCATGGCTCATGGACCCCGCTGCTCCGGGACACGAACCCGTGTGCCCTGCAACGGCAGGCGGACTCTCAACCACTGCGCCACCAGGAAGCCCTTCGTGTGACTTTTGTTCCACATTATATTTGTAAGGTACATTCATGCTGTTGTATGTAGTATTAGTTCATCCCTTTTCTTTGTTGCATAGCATTCCACTGTGACTATATTACAAATTATTTACACATTTTACTATTGATAGGTACTCCCCCTCAACACCCCCAACCCCAGTGTGTTGTTATCAGTAATGTCTTTTGATACATTTATGTATGCATTTCTATTAGGGAACAGACTTGTGGGTAAACCAATTTATACTTGCACCAACAGTCTGTGAGAATTTCATTTGCTCCATATCCTTGCTGACACTTGATTATTATCAATGCTTTAAAATGTTCTATTCTGTTGAGTGTGTAGTAGTAACTCATGTGGTTTTATTTTGTTTTTCCTTAATGACTAATGAAATCGAGTGCTTTTTATATGCTTCTTGGACACATAGATATCCTTTTTCGGTGAAATACCTGTTCATTTGTTTCCCATTTATCTATTGGATTTTCTGTGTTTTTTAAAATTGATTGTAGGAGTCATTTGTATATTCTGGATATGAGGGGTTTTTTTGTCAAGTATTTATTGAAAAAATCTTCTCCCACTATGTGAGTTGCCTTTTCACTCTTTTAAGGTATCATTTGATAAACAGAAGCTTTAAATTTTAACTTGGTCCCATTATCAATATTTTCCTTTATGGTTAGTATATTTTGTGCCCAATTTAAGAAACATTTACCTACTTCAAGATCATTAATATATTTTCCTATGTTCTAGAAGTTTTATTGTTTAACCTTTCACTTTTTTATTTATAATACATCTGGAACTGATTTTTGTGTATGGTGTGAGGTAGGGGTCAATATTTTTTTCCCCATATAAATAACCAATAATTGAGCTCCACTTATTGAAAAGACTGTTCATTTCCCCCTGTTCCATCATATCACCTTTGCTAGAAGTGAAGCATGTATCAGACTGTTTTTGTATTCTCTATTCTGTTCTATTGTACATTTGTTCACTTGTGCCAACTCAACAGTTTCTTAATTACTGGTGCTTAATAATATACTTAATATCTGGTAGTTTAGGTCCTCCAAATTTGTTACTCTTCTTCAATATTGTCTTTGCTCTTTTTATGCTTTGCATTTTCATGTAAGTTTTAGAATCAGTTTATCCATCTCTATAAAATAAAAAAAAATGCTGAGATTTTGATTAGGATGGCATTGAATTTTATATCATTTTGGGGAGGATTGACTTTTTGTTACAGTATTTTATTTACAATATTGAATCTTCCAATCCATAAATATGTAATATCTCCCACTCATTTAAGTTTTCTTTAAATTATCTTAATAAAGTGTATAGGTTTTTTTTTTTCCTAGAAGTCTTGCACATCTTTTGTTGGATTTATTTCTAGGTATTTTATGTGTTTGATGCTATTGAAAATATTATTTTGAAAACTCTATCATTAAAAATATTTCCTAATAGTTTTGTTGTATATAAAAATTCAGTTAATTTTTGCATGTTGAACTGTAACCTTGCTTGGCTTGGCTAAATTAATTTTTTAACTCTATCAGTTTATCGGCATATTCTTTTGGATTTTCAAATACACAATCACATTCCTTGAAAAATGACTTTATTTTCAAACATTATATACTTTTTATTCTTTTCCTTATTGCATTGGGTAGGACCTATGATATAATGTTGTATAGGAGGGTAACAGTGGACATCATTGCCTCATTCCTGATATCAGCGGTAAGTCTTTCAATATTTATCATTAAGAATGGTGTTTGTTCCAAGTTTTTTATAGTTATCCTTAATCCTTTATAAAATTAAGGAAGTTTCCTTCTGTGGCTAATTTGTTAAGCTTTCTTTTTTTCTAATTTAAAAAATGAATGAGTGTTGAATTTTATCAAGTGACTTTTCTACATCTTTTGAGGAGATCATGTAATTTTTTTCTCCTTTATTCTGTTAATTGGTGAATTACTATCAATTGCATTGATTGCTTTTCAAATAGTAAATTTTACTTTCCTGGAATAAGCCCAGGTTGATTGTGATATATTGTTCTTTTTATATATCATTGGATCCCATTTGCTGATAATTTGTTTAGAATTTTTGAATTTACGTTCATGAGAAAGATTGATCTGAAGTTTTTCTTGTTGTAATGTTAGTAATCAGGTTTCGATATCAATATTATACTGGTCTCATAATATAAGTTGGGAGTTGTAAAGTTTTTCTATTCTCTGGAAAAAATTGTGTAGATTTATTTCTTAAATGTATGATAAAATTCACTGGAGAAATCATCTGTACCTGAAGTTTTCTTTAAGTGTGATATTTGCAGGTTTTTGTAGATGATCTTTATCAGGTTGAGGAAATTCTCTTTAATTCTTAGTTTTCTGAGAGTTTTTATAAAGAATGACATTGAATTTTGTCAAATGCTTTTCTGCATCTATTGAGATGATTATATGGTTTGTCTTTTTTGGTCTGTTTATTCAACGAATAACATTGATTTTAAAATGTTAGATCAATTTTGCATTCCTGGTCATGATATATTATCTTTTTATATATTGTTGTATTAGATTTGCCTAAGATGTCTGCTATTATTTGTATTAATTGAGTCCTTGTTACAATCCCATTTTATCACTTGTGTTGGGTTTAGCTGTAACTATTTGCTTTGCCATTTTAGTGGTATCTTAAGGGCTTATAGTATATATTTTAAACTTATTGTAATCTAACTTTAGAAGAGGAAGGAGAGAGGAGGGAAAGAGAGAGAGAGAGAGAGAGAGAGAGAGGGAGAGAACTCATTTGAGGAAACTACCTGAGGCCAGGGAAAGAAACACCTGAAAAAATTCTATGGAACAATCGATCTCTGGCATTCACACAGGATTGAGAATAGTACCCATTCCGACTCTCCAGAATGGAAACCATAATTCATGGAGCCTCAGCGACAGAAACTAGAAGGATTTTGCCTCAGTAGTGGTGAAAATTAACCCTAGATTAAATGTTTCTCTGGTCCTACGTAATGAAGCCTAAAGCCAAACTTCAGAAAGGTCAATCTGCTTCCAAATAACTTGACTGTATCCCAGGACAAAGCTAAGGAATATTTATAGGAATACAAATATTTCAGCACATAATGGGATAAAATTATAATGCTTGGCATCCAATAAAATATCATCAGATCTGTGAAGAAGCAGGAAAAGTATACCTATAATAAGGAGAATTTTCAACCAATCAAAACTGATCCAAATGGTAGAGTTAGTAGACAAGGGCATGAAAACAGTTATTAGACTTGTATTCCATAGGCTCAAAAAGCTAGAGGAAAATTTAGCTATACTGTGCATAAGTAGAGACATAAAAGAAAGAAAAAGACCCAATTTGAATTTCTAAAGATGAAAAAACTGCCATGTTTCAGGTGAAAAAGATACTAAATGGGATCATGGTAATTTAGACATTGTACAGGAAAAATCAGTACATTTGAAGACAAAGCAATGGAAAGTATTCAGAAAGAAACATAAAAATAAAGACTGAAAAATAATAAGAGAGAATTATTGAGCTGTGGTATGAGTGAACTCTGGTCACCTTGGACTCCCCAGACTCTTGAATTTATTTCCTTAATTCAAGGAGACCATTGAGTTCCACTTGGGTTTCTCCTCCATGTACCACAGCCTGAAAACTTTCTGCAGGCAGTAAGTTGGGGCAATAACAGGGCTCACTCACCTCCCTTACTTCCCATCTCTCAAGGATCATTCTTCTTTGTAACCTGATGGCCAAAGCCTTAAGAATCATTGTTTTATAAATTTTGTTCAATTTTTTTGGTTATTTGAGGTGTGAAGGTATATCTGTTACCTGCTGCTCCAAAAGGATATTGAGTGTATTGTTTTTGTGTATTTTTAATTAGTTTAATAGTTTTAATTAGTTTAGGTTTATTAAGTGTGTATTTCAAATCTATATCCTTTAGATTTTTGTGTACTCATTCTACTAGTTATTGAGAAAAACATAAGAAATTCTTTATTTCTCCTTGCTCCAAATTTTGCTTTTTACATTTTGAAGTCATGTTATGAGGTACACACATATTAAGAATTTTTATGTCTTCCTGGTAGGTTGATCTTTTTGCTATGAGGAAATGTCTTTCTTTATCTCTGGTAATTCTTCTTGCCTTAAAAGTCTACTTTGTCTGATATAAATATAGCCCTACTAGCTTTCCTTTGGTTAGTGTTAGCATGGTATATCTTTTTCTATTCTTTTACCCCTTCTTTGGTCTTGTATTTAAGATGCATTGCTTATAAGCAGCATATAGTTGTTTTTCTTCATCATAGTTGTTGGAAAGCAATACGAATATTTTCATGTTTCTGCCTGGTTAAAGTTTTCTAAGTCTTTCTAAGCAAAGAAGGAATGTCTCTTTCCCCCAGACACATTTGCTCCTCACACTCTAAGGGTGATAAAACTGGAGCTGCTTTTATTCTTTATAATGGAGCCATCTGCTCCCATTCAAAGGGTAAGTAAATATATCAACCCCAGAGCCAAGTATTCGAATTCCAGAGTAGAGACTTTGTCATTTCTTTTCCCTGAGAAAATAGTTTGGGTTAGAAATGTTCCTCTCCCTCTCCCAGGACGAAGGCAGTAGGAGAGCCTTATGGCTGTTCCTATATAAACTCTCAGATTCATAATTTTTGAATTCCTTTCCTCTGTGTACCCTTTGCATGTACAGTCCTAACCATCTGGTTCTCATTACACCACTCTTAAGGCACGGGGAACCAATGCAGTTATTACTGTAAGTGCTAATAGTCAGCCCCAATCTAGAAACCTCATATTTGTCTTCTGAATAATATAAATAAATAACTGGTATTAAAAACTTATCTGACAAATTAAAAACTTATCTGACAAATTTTGTTTTCAATAGAAGAATTTAGTGTATTTATCCTTTTATGTAATTACTGATATATTTGGGCTTAAACACATTATAGTGTATATTTTCTTATTTGCAATGCTTTATTTTGTCCTCCTTTATTTTCTTCTTTGAGTTAAGTCGGTATGTTTTGTTATTTCTATTATTGTGTTAGTGGTATAGTCTTTTGCTACTTTTTTTATTGGCTACTCCTGATATTATAATATGCATCTTTGGTTTATTACAATAAACTGAAATCATTATTTTTACTACTTTTATCATTTCTATGAAGAAATTATCTATGTTTTATTGTTACTCATTTGAAAGTAATGTGGGTTTTTTTGTCTGGTTGCTTTAAATGTTTCTCTTGGTGTTGGGTTTTCAATGATTTTGCCATGATATGCCTACACATTTATCCTGCCGAAAATCTGTGGCTTAATGTCTTTCTTCAGTTTAGAAGAATGTGAATTTCAGAAAATTCACAGTCACTATTTTTCAAATATTGTTTATGCTAAATTTTTTCTCTTTTTTTTTTTCTGGTACTCCAGTTTCACATGTTAGATCTTTTCACCATGTCCCATATGTCTTATATTCTTTTCTGCATTTCCATCTTTTAAAAATATTTTCTCTTTTTATCAGTCTGGTTATTGTCTTCCAACCTGCCATTCCAAACTCTTCTTTCCTTCAGCAGTGTCTAATCTCTTATTAAATCCAAATTATTGATTTTATGTGTTATATATTTTTAGTTCTTGAATTTTAGTTCTTTCTAAAGATTCCAGAGTGGGTTTTTTCTTTTTTACTGAAATTTCCCATTTCGATCTATTTCCTTGAAGATATTCATCATAGTGACATTAAAGTCTGTGTCTAAAAATACTAACATTTGGTTCAGCTGTGAAGCTGTGATCTGACCTTTATTTTCATTCTTAGTTATTTCATTCTGTGTCTTTGCATGCCTAGTCAGTTTTTATTGAATGCCAGGCATTTTTATGAAATTTGTAATCTCTAGATGATATCTTCTTCCAGTTAAGATTTGCTTAGTCAACTATAGTAGAGGAAGAGCACCTGTATTTGAAGCTGGGTTCCAGTCTCTGTGAAGGTTGGTATATTCCCTCTTCACAATTATTTTTTGGTTTAGCACTTCATGAATCCCAAATGAAATCCTGGAATGTGTACCAGGTCTTCTCCTCCTTGGTTGTGGTCTTTCATTTTTGTCTTCCTAGGACTGTGAGACTATTAAAGTCTCTTTTTGAAAAGCATAACTTCCAGTCGTTTTTTTTTTCCAGAGGACAGTTTTTCTTCAGTCCTTAAGGACGCAGCTCCTTACATGGGCTTTGGCAGAGGTCATGGGGTGGCACAGTTAGGTCTAAATTAGGTGAAGGTGTGTGGATTTTCTGGGCTTTGTGAGAATGATTCCTGACTACCTTGCTGTGAATGACATGACTCATGCAGTAATGTCGTTTCACACAGAGAAAGCACAAGTGTGCCAAAGACACTCGCTCTGGAAATGTCCATGATGACTGTGGCCTGACTATATTTTGAATAATGAACTTCTTAATGGCCTTGTCCTTGGGCACACGCTGGGTGCAGTTAGTGCAGCATACAGGCTACAGGTGGCCATAGCCTTTTTGGCATGACCATTATTGCTTCTTTTCTTGGTCTACACCAGGGTGAAGATCCTCTTAGGAAGGGGGCACAACACACCCAGCCCTTCTGGCATCTTGGCAGCAAGGACCCAGACCTAACAGCCTTTTAAAATTTCCCAGCCTTGTAGCCAGTTTTTAGTTAGGTTTTTCATCCCCTGGGTTGCTGCTTACAGATCACACATGCCTTGAGGGAAAGTACCATTAAATATTGGGCTCACTTCTTTGGTCTTCTCTTGTCTCCAGGATCTCAACCTTTATATCCTAAATGCCTTGGTTGGTAGCTCTGAGCTCCAGTATATGCCTCCTCAGCCTCAAGAGACTGTCAAAAGCTCTGCTTGGCTTCACTGTGTCTTAGCTACTACTTTATGTTCATCTTCTTAGTCTCTGCTTGTCCTTTCAGCCTCTGAGCTACTAAATATGAATCAGGGAAAAGCAATCATGAATGTAGGGTGCCTCTCAGTTCATTTCCTTTCTTTTTTAAATTTTGGCTCATAAGTCCTGGATGCCTTGGCAGCTCTCTGTTGATTTTTAAAGAGTTGTTTTTGATTTTGATTTTTTTTTTTTTTTTGCGGTACGCGGGCCTCTCACTGCTGTGGCCTCTCCCGTTACGGAGCACAGGCTCCGGACGCGCAGGCTCAGCGACCATGGCTCACGGCCCAGCCGCTCCGCGGCATGTAGGATCCTCCCGGCCCGGGACACGAACCCGCATCCCTTGCATCGGCAGGCGGACTCCCAACCACTGCGCCACCAGGGAAGCCCTGATTTTGATTTTTAAAGTTTTTATCAGCAGGAGAATTTGTTTGATACAAGCCAGTCTACTCCAGACAAGAGCAGAAATTTTGTAACCTGCTTTTATGAAGGAGTTTTGTGACTGCCACTTTGTGGTAGACCTGGAGATTAAGTAGAAAAGGAATCAAATAAACGTGAGGGAGAAAAGCTATGAAAAGATTAAGTTATTTGACATCCAAAAGATTTAGCACTGTCACAGTCCACCTGGTTCCTCAGATTATAATTAGATTTTGGTCATACTGCTGAGTTGGAAGAAGCCTGGAGATGTTTTCAGATATCTGAAGGATGCTACTGTGGCTTTGGCAATGTTGGGGAGGGTGGGGGAGTAGGGAATGGGTCAGGGGAACAAGGGCCAAGGGTTATAAATAAAAGCTGAAGGGGTACAGATTTTGGTTTGAATAAAGGGAATTATTCCTAATAAAGATTGCTGGAATGAGGATCAGTAGGAAATAACTCATTCCCCATCCATGAAGTCATTCTAGTATTGGCCAATTTGGGATGGGATGCTATAAAGGGGATTAAAATATTGAAAGTGGGATGGGTGAATGGCATGGTATATACTATACTTGGTCATAGTAGGTAAGGAGCTCAATAAATGTTGAATGAACATGTGATATGCCAAGTCCCATCTAAGGCTGAGTTTCCATGATTTTAGCAGTGAGGAAGTCAGGATAGTATAATACAAAGTACATAGGACTAGAGTACTCTGTTCCCAGAGTAGTTTAGGAAGGAAGAACACAGAAAATGCCATCTTTCCTATTCTTACCTCTCCAACCTCACCCTTCAGCTAGCCCTCTAAGGCCCGGTTAAACTTTCTACGAAGAGCTGAGCTCCAGTGCAGAGCATCGGCAGCCAGAAGAGGTGTGGAGACATGCAGACCATGGGAGCTCTCTCCTTGGTGATGAGCACCCCTATTTCATGCCCTCTGGTGCAGGTGCAGGTTTGGCAGAGCAACCTGCCCTCCTAAGTGGTCCCAGCCTGCCCTGGGAACAGAGCCAGCTGGGAGGTCATGTCCGGGCTGGTCTTCTCCTCCAGAACAGGCTACTCTGCACCCCTAGTTTGGGGAGCCCATGTTGGGCACCCTCCTCCACCCCCTTCCCCAAGCAGGGCTGAAGTACTGTTCCCGACCAGCTGAATCCTGCCAGTGGTGCTACTAAATATTTCATTCGGGCTTAACAACTCAATCCGCTTGCCGTTATCCTGAAGCACCCCCCTCCCCCAGCCCCCAGCTCCTTTCTCATTAACAAAGTAGCCGGCCGGAAAGATCTGCTGAAGCCGCCACTGAAGGCTCTGTGAGCCAGCCGCTGCGCAGGTCAGGTGGGCGGAGGCACAGTATTAAGCAGGAAGCATCGATTTCGGCATTAGCTAGCTTTTTACATTCCCAGGCAGACAATGCAAGTACCTTAAATTATCTTCAAAGCAACCGAAGGGAAGGAAATTGGTCTTAGATGTGGTAAATAGACTCCACAAAGTCCGCGGAAGCCTGCCAAGATGTGCACACCGGGGACCCAGAGGCCTAACCGCCAAGCCTGCTCCACGGCCGATCAGAATTCAGACAGTCATTGCAGGGGCTCCATTCCTCTGCCCCCTGAACCCTGGGAGAGCATGAGGGGTCTCGAAGCTGGGATCTCAAACGCCAAGGCGGCTGCGGGGAGCAAGCTCAACCCCGAGCTTCGATTTACTTTGGGTTCTACTGGTGTGTGACTTCGGTCAGGCAGCCTAAACTCTCTGGGCCTCATTTTCCCAACTAGTGAGATGGGACTTGTAATAGCTGCCTTAGAAGGGAGTGATGCTGAGTTCAGGGCTCTGTCCTCTGCAGGCTGGACCCTCTTCTATGCCCTCATACCATCTTGTGCTCATCTTGGTCCCGGGCTTATCACACTGTTGTGATTGTTGGTTTTCATGTCTGTCCTTCCCGTGGACAGGCAGTGGTTAAGATTTTTTTAGGGAGGGGTCAGGACCCCATGAAGAAGCTGGTGAAAGCCATGGGCCCTCTCCCTACAGAAAAACGTAGGAACATATAATTTGCTTATAATGTCAAGGAACTCATAGCAGCAAGGCTAAAATCCTTATGCCAGTGTTCGCAGAGTGCCTGGCAGATGAGTCATAATCAGAATATGTCTGTTGGCTGCTTGAAGCATTTTGAAGATGTTTTCCCAGCCCTGTGGTTTTGGAATTCAATTCTATCCAGGAAACATTCATTTGGTGAGTACTTATTGTGTTGCAGGCCCTAGAATGGGTTTATGGAGAGTTCAGGGACATAAGTCCTGCCCACAGATGGGGAATTAGACGTAAATGCATATGTCAGTCACTCAAGGTGGTAAGAGTCTTCCCATTTCCTTAGCTCAAGCAACTCCTGGGAAAGGGCTTTCTTCCCTTTCCTCTCAGCCCTGACATTGGAGATCCCACAGGGTAGGCCGTTAGGGACAGACTGAGGGAGAAGAGGTAAGAGTGTGCACATGATAGAGGCCCGGTGGCAGGTGGGGAAGGTAGTGTAGTGAGAAGACCGTCAGCAGCCTGGTCTAGAAGCACTGTCACCATGCTTGGGGCTGGGGCAGAGAGCTAAGGGCCTGGCAGCCAACACCTGCTAGCTCCTGTCCGGTACCCTGCTCTGGGTTAATCTACTTAGTGAGGACATTATTATGCACAGGTAATTTGCATAATCTGCCAAGCCCTGATTGCAGGGCACTCAAGTGCCTGTTGGGGAAAGCTGGCAAGAGAGCATCCCTTCGTCCTTTGCAGACCGTGGGTGAGGGTACGGGCTGGGCGGCTGGGCCCCAGATCCAGGAGCGCTGGATCCCAGACTTAGTCTAAGAGAGTGAGCTGGGGCTCCCACGGCCTTGTTTCTGGGGAGTAAGCTCATTCCCACCCTAAAGCCTGTTGCATCTTCTCTGCTCTTAACAATTTAATTATAAAAGGATAAAACCCCTCGTGGATGTTTTTAAGGAGTTAAGTAAGTGCCAGTGATGGCTCCTGTTGGAGCTGTTTGGATTTGAAAGGAAGATACTGAGATGTAAAGATATAAATATTTAATTGTTTCTTGAAGCCTGGGTTTTCAAGCAAGCGGCAGGGAGCCAAGAGTCTCCTCTGAATGTGGTGCGTGCGCGTGCACGGATATGCACCTATGTGCATGTGTGTATGTGAGCATGAGCGTGTGTGTGCGTTTAATAGAGGAGAATTCTTCAGGAGCATTGTGTGTGTTCACTGTTCTACTCCTATTTACCTTTGCTCTCTACCACCTAAAGAGATAATAAAAAACAGGGCATGAACCCTGTTTTGATTTAATTAAATTCAACAAACAAATGCAGAACATGTCTGGACCCCTCTTGCCCTTAAGGCATCTGTGGTCCAGTAGGGGAGTAGGTCTTTTACCCAAATCGCCGTGATACCCATTAGACAGACTGGGATAAACTCCATAAAGATAGGCAAACGTTGTGGAACTGACTTGCAGGGTGGTTGCCCTGTCCTTGGAAGCTGGCTTCCTGGAGGGGCTCACCCAGCCAGAGTCCATCTCTTTGTGCGACTTGCATCTTCTTGTAACATGACAGATGCCCAATAAATCGTGTTGGATGGTTGTCGGACTCTTTCAACATTCCCTCTAGCCCTGTGGTCATTTCTGTCCACACAACCTCCCCCAGATGCTTGGATGTTTCCCAGAAAAAATAAAAAATAAAACTCAGAGGAAGAAAAGAGACCCAAAGTAGTTTATGGGGCCCTGAGACTTGCAGAAAGTTGGAGCGGAAGAGACTGAGTCTAGATGTGGGGTCACTTGCTTTACTTCACATGGCACCATCCAAGGGACTCAGATGAGACGCCAGGTGAAGTTCCTGGTCTCCTGAAGAGGGGAGCTTGTGAGGTATCTACCCTGGGACCCTTTCAGGGAAGGAAGCTATGGGCAAAGGACAAGATAACCTCTTTATTTCCTTCCAATGTGGGTCATCTTCTATGCTCCCATCTTATAAACACTGGAAAAGATATCGGTAAGGGGCCTCCAGGATTTTCAACTGCCATCAGTGGGGAATAAAATTATGTGAACAATAGAAACAAAAACCTAACAGTTGGCCAATCGTGCCTTCAGTGAGCTGGGGCCCTGATTAATTTTTCCCCTGGAGGATTCCAGGGACTCTGGAGGAGATTTTAGACAGCCTGGGTTAGAAGAAGGGAGTGTGGGACCATCCTGTACCTGAGTCTGGGTTCCAAACACAAGATACTATAAAGTAAGATGCAATCTACATGCTCCCCTCCCCCCCAGCAAGGAATCTCCCAGCATGCCCGGGGGAGAAGGAAGCAACTGGGGTTTCAGGAAGGGCATAGGAGAGCAAGAGGCTACCATAGAATTTGTGATTCCTTTTGCTGTGAGGATTGAGATTGGAAAGAGGGCAGAGGGAAGTAAGATGGAGGCAAGACCCCTGTCTGCCAAACTCCAGGGATCACCTCCAAAGTGCTCCAGTCACAGAGCCCCCTGGGGTTGGGCACCATGGAGGTTTGAAGAACTGTTAAGGAGCTGTTAATACCATTCCACCTGCTTCAGGGCAACTCAGCACCCAGGCCATTTGTGTGGCTGACCACCAAGATTCTACAACCTTCCTCAGTGGCTTTGATGCTTCATCTTGCAGTGATTCCTGCTAAGCTAAGGTCTCTCTTGCTGTGATGCATAAAAGACTCTGGCCCCATCTGCACAGGGATGCGGCACTTCTGTCAGTCTCCTTCTATCAGGGGTTCTTAATTCATAATCGCTGCTGGTCACAAACTGCTTAGAGAATCTCATAAAAGCCATGGTCCTCTTCCCCCTCAAAATGCACATACATAGACAATTTGGCATACAATTTCAGGGCATTTATGAACCTCATGGAACCATAGACAGATTCCATTAACAAGATACCTGCTTCAGAAGAACATCTCTAAGCTTTTAGGACAGTAAAAGTTTTTGAACAGCATTTCGCAGTGCGTAAAGCACTTTCACCATGCGTTGTGTTAATCTTCGTAGTAATCCTGCTGAGGGAGGAATTATTATATTATTGTCCATATTCTGCGGACAAAGAAACTGAGACTCAAAGAATTCTGTCATTTTCCCACAGCTACTAGGAGGTGAAGTCAAAACTGGAATCCAGTCCTTCTGCCTGAGCTCTGCAAACGTTCACCAGGTCAGGTTTGTACTTTCCCTCTGACCGTTCTCCACTTTTCACAGCTGTGTTAGACTAAGACTTGTGAATCTGTATCTATTCTTATTTTGTGAGATGTATGGTGAATAGAGACTGGGGGGGGTCTGGCTCCGAGAATGACCAGAGGCTCCCTGGGACAGGAGAGGGGACCTCCTAGGGAGCCTGGTCTTCAGGAGTCAAGGCTGTTTTCTAAGTTAATGATTGCACTTGACATTCCTGAAGCTCATCTGTGACTCGTCATGGCATCAGGGAGGAATACAGGAGTTACAGGATTCTAGGATTGGAGGCGACCCACGAGTTCATTTGTTTCTTAGATCTCCACGGAGGAAGGGAAGAAAACATCTCTTCCATCTCCTTACCCTCTACATCCAAGTGGCCAATATAACTATGACCCTAACTGACCTTTGAAGCTTCCTTTGAATATTAACAGGAGCTTCAGTTGCCTGATTTCTTAAACCTGTAGCTTGGCAGACAGTAGTGACATTAGAATAACTTTCTCTTTAATTTCCTTCCATAGATTTCCAAGGGAGTTTTTATAATATCATTTGCTCAATTCAATTCTAATGAATATGGATTAATTTTCTACATTATAGCTATTGATCTTCAGCCATTGATCTGAGAAGGGAGTGTTACTGCTCATAAATCCCTCCATTCTGACTGAGGGTTCCCTGGGGGCAGGGATGGGGAGATGGGAGTAGCAAGAGATGGATGAGCTAGAGGGGTAGCTGAGCTCCAGCAGGGGTGAGCTGGGGGAATGATTGCGGGGGGTGGAGATGGAGGGGTGAATATTCCACTGAAGACTCACCTAATGCTCCATCCAAATAATCTGATTTACTCTTCTCCACCCACAACCCACGATTTTCCATTTCTGGGCCTTTCCTTATGCCATGCTTCCCGCCCATCATGCCCTTCCTTCGTTCTCCCCTACCTGTACAAATTCTACCTAAGTTTCCAAATCCAGATCCAATGCCATATTTTTCATGAAGCTTTTCCTGGTTCCCTCCCCACCTATTGCTAATTGGAATATCTCAGTCTTTTATAGTCCCACACTGCTTTATCTCTTAGGGCACTTATCACTTTGTGTTATGTGCACATCTTAATTTTAGTCTTTGGTCCAAAGAGATGGTCTTGTCATGATTCCAAAACAGGTAGATAACCCAGAAGCAGAAACCACCTTATGGATGGAGAGCCACAGGCAGTTCTGATATTGCTGGAGCACAGTGTGGTGGAGGCCAGATTCGAAGGAGGGGCTTCCATCTTTGTCCACCACGTCATTGTAGAGATCCCCCTTGAAAGGTGTATTAGTCAGGGTCTAATCAGGAGACAAAAGCCATACCAGGTATTTTGAAAATTGTAAACATAGAGAATTAATGTAAAGAACAGTAAGTAGCTCAGAAGAATTGCTCACTAACTGAAAAGAGAACACTAGAGTGTCATGGAAGTAGCAACTGCAGGAAGCAGCCACCACCCCTAGAACTGGGACAACAAAGAGAAGAGGTTGGAGTTATTAAAACCTAGAATCTTGAAAGAGAGGACCCACAGAGCTGAAAGCCAGACTTCTAAGGAAAAGAAACTGCTTGGCTGGCACTGGTATTGCTGAGTTTGAAGGAAGGGCTCATGGGGTTGGGACTCAATCCTTCTAAGGGTGAGGGGGGGGGAACTGTATTGGAGAAACTTCAAACTATTCAACTGCTGCTTTGAAACAAGTTGCCATGACCAGATAGACAAGTCTGACCAGAACATGAAGCAAACAGGGCACCAACAGGAAGGGCCAAGTTTCTCTGTTCCTCCTGCAGCCCTGCAGTCTTCCTCCAGTGGCTCCAATGGACAGAGTTGGGCAGGGAGCCAGTGCACAGCAGAATCCCAGTATCACAAAGTGGAGTTTGGAAGGAAGGGTTCAAATCAGAAAGACAATTGGGGTGTTCTAGGGTATTCCTTTGGGTCCTCAGCATCTATACGCTCCTTTCTACACAGATTTGAACTTCCCCCAACCATAAAATGAATTGTTTTTTCACCTAACAAGATGCAACCATCTTTTGTACAAAGACATTCCCAACCTCTTCTCAAGATGAGGAGAGGCAAACTTTCAATAGTCATTGTATCCATCTCTGGGGGACAGTCACCTGTCCATTACCAGGTTGTGTTGACTACTCTCTTCAAAAGAGAGCTTCATCATCTGAGTATTTTCTTTTTTCTTTTTGTAAAGATGCAGTTTATTAGAACAAAAGGCCACAAAACATGAAGACTTAGCATGGAAGAAGTAAATGAACTCAAATGTCCTTTGACCACTTACAGAATGCATTTCATGAAAGTATAAGATGTTTGATTATTCAGTCCTTGCCACCTCTTCGCTTTCAAAGAGAGTGTAAGGGGTCAGAAGATTGCCCCAAGTAGGCCTCAGGGTCAGACTGAAGTCAGTTTGTGGTGGGCGGAGTTCATCCTCCTGTGTCTGCTGAGGTGAGACTTCTGGCTAAAGCCCTGTGCACACGTCTTGCACACATAAGGCTTCTTGCCCTGGTGTGTCATCTGATGTAAGACGAGGTGTGAATTTTGGGGAAAGCCTTGGCAATGCTCTCTGCATAAACAGGGCTTCTTTTCTGAGTGTCCCCATTTGTGCGTGATTAAAGCTGACTTACTGCTAAAGCCGAGTCCATACTGCCTGCACAGGTAAGGCTTTTCCCTTGAGTCTTTCTGCCTGTGCTAGATGAGACCTGCCTGGTGACTGAAGCCTCGCCCACACTCCCTGAACACGTACGGCTTTTCCCCTGAGTGTGTCCTCCGGTGTCTGATGAGATTGGACTGCTGGTTGAAACCTCGCCTACCGTCCTTACACACAATGGGCTTATCCCCTGAGTGTATGTTCTGGTGTCTGTGAGGTGTGACTTGAGTCTAAAGCCTCACCCACACAGCCCACACACGTCAGGTTTCTCCCCAGTGTGTGTCCGCCTGTGTGAGATGAGGGTTGAATTCTGGCTGAAGCTGTGCCCACACACGCCACACACATAACGCTTCTCCTTGGAGTGTGTCCTCTGGTGTGAGATGAGGTTCGACCTGTCGCTGAAGCCCAGGCCACAGTCATTGCACACGATGGTCTTCTCCTCTAACTGTGTCCTCTGGTGTCTGACGACAGCTGGCTGAAGCCTTTCCCACACTCCTGGCACACGTAGGGCTTCTCCCCAGAGTGTGTCCCCTGGGGTATGATGAGGTTTGACTTCTGGCTGAAGCCCCGCCCACACTCGCTGCACATGTAAGGCTTCTCGCCCAAGTGTGTCCTCTCATGTATGATGAGCATAAACTTCCAGTTAAAGCCTCACCCACACTCCCTGCATACGACAGGCTTCTCCCCTGAGTGTGCCTTCTGGTGTCTGGCAAGGCTTTTCCTTAGGCTAAAGCCCTTCTCACACACCCTGCACACATAAGGCTTCTCCCCTGAGTGTATCCTCTGGTAACTGAGCAGGTTTGTCATCTTGCTAAAGCCCAGTCTACACTCCCCAAAGTTGACTGGTCCAAATCCTAACACTTCTATCCTCTTCAACAGTCTGTCTGTCTCCTCGGAGTTCTCCCTCTGAGCTGGCTGGCCTCTACCTCCACCCACCTCTGGGGTGGCGGCCTGGGGAACGTGCCTGAAGTCCTTTTCTTTGTCTTTCCAAAGGCTTCTTCTCTCTCCTGACCTTCTGCTTTATCGTTCCGGGAACTTCCATCGGAGGCTTGCTGCTGGTCCCCCGGGCACGGATCTCCTGGCTGGGCAGGATCTTCTGCACACAAGCACGAGGAGATCCAGGGAGGATGACTACACAGCATATGCTGCATGCGGAATTTCTGACTGGAGAAATCCGGAGGGCAGAAAGGACTGAGGTGGGGTTCTGGCTTTGGTCCTGCTGGGCCAGTGGCCGGTGGGCATTTTCTCTCTTCTCTCCAGGTTTCCTTCCCTTGCTCCAGCTTGGTGATGAGTTTTGGTTTAGAAAATGGAATCCCCGGTGAGACCAGGTTGCTGTAATTCTCCAGCATCACCTCCCGGTACAGGGATCTCTGAGCAGGGCTGAGCAGCTCCTGGGTGAAATCCATAGCCACATCTCTGAATGCCATGTGTGCCTGAGGCTGGGCTGTCAGGAGCCCAGGAGTCCTCCCCTGGCCCACCAGGCAGTCCTCTCTGAGCAGGCAGGAGCCACAGGCGTCAGAAGGAGAACCGAAAGGTTCAGGAGAGTCAATGGAAACTCTCAAGATCCGGCAGGATAGGGTTTCCTCTTACTTAAAGGCATCAGGAATGGACCTGCTTTCCGCGCGGAGAAGGGCACGGCTGCGGCGAGGGTCCCGCTGGAGCCACACTCACCAGCGCCACCAAAGAACAAGGGGTCATTCGCGCCCCCGGTGGGGGGGGACGGGGGCACTCCAGCAGGACGCCAGGACTACACTACCCAGAATCCTCGGGCCGCGCCGGGACCACGCCTCCCAGCATGCTCGGTGACCCCAACAGCGTCGCCCGCCAGCCGCTCCCATCGGCCTCTGAGGGAGCAGCTTTTGGGGAACATGCTCCAGCCACCGGAGAATGGCCATTGTAGCGCTCGGATTCCCCTTTTTTTCCCCTTAAAACCACGTGGATAAAGCATGTAGCGAATCCCGGGTGAAGCTTCTCTCCGTGCCGTCCATCTGAGTATTTTCTTCTTTATTGCAAAGTTAACCTCTAACAACGTATATGACAACAAGGGAAGGAGGACAGAAAGTAAAATAACACACACACACATACACAGGAAGAAGAAAATATGCACTGCTATAGTCCTTGTCCGTACACCTGGTCATAAAGTATATATATCAAAGTAAATTATACAAATAAATTACATAGAAATAAATTAAATTAAATATATATATTCCTTCTTACGCTACCTGTTCACATTTTTGTGTTTTCATCATCCTCACCCAGGATATTATCTGGTCAGTGTTTTTTTACCTGGTGGAGTGTGGCAGTGACCCCAAACTTTATTCCTGACGAGTCCAAGTCCTTAGAGATTCTGTGTATTTGTGGTTGCTGTGATTTTGCATTACTGTTTACTTTTGGGCTCAAAAGTAGTGAGGGATGTCCCTGAGAATGCCCTAGGCTCCAGACAAAGTCTTTTCTGCAATTAAGTTTCCTTTTGGTATTAATCGTCCCAAATAGTAGAGTAGTGCTCGCTTTTTTGCCTGTTGCTTCAGTGGCACAAGGACCCCAGAAGGGCCAGGGGGAAGTCTCAAATTCTAACTCAGTGGAACCATTGGTATTTATCCTGGTGGAAGATTTTCTCCCTTGGAAACCAAGACCTCCAAACTAGCAGAGCTCAAAGTTGTAGTGACAGGAAGCAAAAATGCTGAGAGTTTTTAGGTGTCAGAGTGAGAGGAGGTACTCCCACTTCCTGCCCTTGGTTCTAAGATCTCTGCATCCTATTATGGAAGATTTCTATGTAGCACCGTATATTGGTCACTGAGTCAAAGTACATACTGCATTCTGTAAGACAGACCCCATTTTTTCCAGAGGGTTGTCTCCCAACTGGAACCATAGCTAAGGCTCCAGTAGCTCATTCCAAGATTCTTTGGGACCATTTGTTTCTGGTTGATGAGCTATGTAATAAGAATGAATTCCACGGGCCTGAGCCCATTGCCACACTTCTTTTGCTGAGAAATGAATTCCTTGATTAGAAGCAATGTTGTGAGGAATACCATGATGGCGAATAAGGCATTTTATAAGCCCATGGATGGTGGTGCTAGCAGAAGTGTTACAAGCAAGGACAGCAAATCCAAACCCAGAATATGTGTCTATCCCGGTGAGGACAACTCTTTGTCCCCTCCATGATGGAAGGGGTCCAATTGTTTAAACTGCCTCTGCTCTCCCTGGGAAATGATGCCACACAGGAGGCTCAGTGTTGGTCCCTGCTTTTGGCAAGTTGGGCACTCAGCAAGAGTGAAAAGCGAGTCAGCCTTGGTGACACAAAGTGCATGTTGTTAATCCCATGAGTAGCCTGCATCCATGCCACCATGGCTGCTTTGTACCTAGGACCACTGAGCAAGTACTAGGGGGGCTGGGGAAGAGTCTGACATGCAGAGAATGTGAGCATTCATAAGGCATACAGATATCTACCTAGCTTCATATTCAGCCCAAGGGTCACGCCAAATTAAAGGTCATTGCATTGGCAAGAAAAGCCCTCCCCCAACCTCTGCTTCTATGTGGGTATTGGTAAAGCTGGATTCAAGATCAACAGGTGGGGTCTGCCCACCTGGCCCTTCTTGGGGAAGTATTTTTTCCTCCAGAGTCTTTGTAGTACTGTCTGACTGTATAATTTCTTTGGCACTGAGCTCTGGCTGCCTTGTGTTATTCTTTACTTGAAAATGTATGCTTAAAAACAAATTTAAATTAGTACTTGAGGGTAGCAACCATAGTGAGCACATCTTGATATCACCAGAGACTCACTCTGTGGCTCTTACTCAATGAAGTAAAAAGCAAGATGCAGGGGAAAGTTTGATATTTAAGATGAGAAGCCCTAGGTTTGAGGCTTCCTCTTCTGCTTCTCCACGTGACCTTAGACAAGTCTTAGCACATTCCCTATGACGCCATCACGTATTCTGCCTGAACCACATGATGTTTATTGGTTCCATGCCTTGCTTATGCTGAACCTTCCCCATTTTAATGAAAGAAGATGCCTTCATTATCTGAGTGGAGATACGAGTCTAGTAAGTTTCAGAGTTCCCTTTAAAATAGAGGCTAGTCACAATCTCTGAAAAGACTCAAAGCAGGCGATTAATAAAGGAAACTACTGTTGCTTAGTTGGTCCCAAAGTTGTAATTGATATTCATCATCTTTCTCTCCTCCCAACCATTCTGGATTTCCTGAGTATTCTGACTGGTCTTGGTAAGGACATCCAGCCGTTCATCCATGAGGTATCTTAGCCCTTGTTGGGCTATTGTTTCTATAATTGCATACTAAGTATTATCTCTGGGCATAAAAGCACCGAGTGACATACCTGTGAACAACTTGGGTACCAGACACACTCTTCCCTGCCCTTATTGTGTGGCAGCAACTCTAACTTATGATAATCAGGGTAGGTTTCCCTGCCATTAAATTAACACATTTCTTTGCCTCTTAGTTCATTGATATGAGGGACTCAAAATAGCCAAATTCACAACTTTCAGTTCAGTGGAACCCTTACCGTGACCCCTGACAAAAGTATTCTGCCCCTGGGAACAAGGACCTCTAACCTGGCTAGCGTAATGATGTGAAGTTAGGAAGGACAAATTCTGTATTTGAGTCACTGGAAGTGATGGTGAGAGTGACCGCTCCTATTTCTTCCCCTTGATTCCCACTTCCATTAATTCTAGCTATTGGAGTACAGCACCATATGTAGGTTATTACTTCAACACATATAATGTATCTTCATCTCGACCCTTTGCTGGCATCTTGAGCATTAAAGACTAGTCACTGCTTGATTGGACTGGCTGTTTCTGGGTGATGGGGTACTTGGTTTAACCAGTGTATCCCATGATCATGTGTCCATGTGTCTCCTTCGACATAAAATAGGAGCTTTGATCCAAGGAAGTGCTATATGGGAGACCACGTTGATAGGTTAGGCATACTATAAACCCTTGGATGGCAGTGCCAGTGGAGGTTTTGTAGGCAGGAAGTCACACTTATATTGAGAGTATCGATTTCAGTAAGGACAAATGGATGTCTCCTCCAGAGAGCAAGGAATCTGATGTAATTGAAGGTCTCCAAGTGGCTGGCTGATCTCCTTCAGAAATTGTGCCACATCTAGGGTTCAGGCTAGGTCTCTACTGCTGGCACGTCAGGCAGTCATCACTGAAAATAGGTAAGTCAGTCATGATGAGAGGAAGCCTATGCTTTGGGGCCCCGTGTGGTTTCCATCCTTGCCACACTGTCACTCTGTTCATGAGATCATTGCATCAGCACTTGTTGGCTGGGGAGATGGGTTGGCTGATTTCACAGGACAATTCTACCTGGCTGTTGAGGGCTGCTTTTATAGTGAATGACCTCTGCTGAGCATGAGGAGATACAAAGATCTGCATATTTTGTGCCCACCTATGTGCCCACAGGTCTATGTAACTCTTCACCAGACCTCCTTGTCTCTGATCTTCCAATTCTTTTCCTTCCAGGCTCCTTCCAACCAAGCCATCTGCTACCCAGAGATCATGTATATACACAGCTCAGGTTTCTTTTCCTTCACCCACAGTAAATGATGAAGCATAATGTTCCTTGTCTGCCCTCTGGGAATATTTACCACTGAGAAAATTTCCTTTTGTCACTGTTGAGTAGGGCTTTAATGCAGCAGCAAGTTTGGCTAGTACTATCATATTGCACTCTTTACAAACCAGCCTGAGGTCTTTTTTTTTTTTTCCCTTGGTTCGTTTAAGAACTCTTCTGGATGTTCTTAAGGATGATGAAAGGATGATGAAAGAGGATGATGAAAACACAACCCCATGAGGTAATAAACGTGAATTGGGGCAGAGGAATCAGTAAACATATAGTAGACATGGGAATCTGGCTCACGTAGTACAACTGACTTGTATTTTCTGGATCTGCTCTGCCTCAATCTGAAACGTGCCATTTGCATTGCATAATGGATTGCTGTTATGCCCACTCAACCTTATAACTTGGTGGATCTGATGATACCCACACTACAATGGGCAGCTCTGGTTATGCAATTCGTTGATTTCATATGGGTTCAGTCTCTACTAGGGCTACTAATAACATGTCAGAGGTCTCACCAATTGGTGCTTGCAAAAGATTCCACTAAATACCGCTGTACGTTATGGATACATTTCTCTGCCTCTTGTTCATATGGTCTAAGTGACATGACAACTTGCACACACAGCCTGGATACGCTACAGAGGCTGTTCTTTTTGAAAGCCTTCAAAGTCACCTCATAATGGATCAAAACAGTATTCCCAAGGGCATGTTCTTACACCAATGCAAATGGTAGGAGGAATGAGATATAAGAACTGGTCATTTATCTTAGAGAAAATGTCTCAACCTGCCCCAGACCACCAGCATCCCCCAAATTTTCTATATATGGCAGAATCCTTAATCTTCGTGGAATTTCTTATTTGTTGCACTCATTTTTCCCTAGGCCATCTATAGTAGTGCTAACTGAAAGTGTGGTTTGTGGACTGGTGCCAGTTTGTGAACTGTTTGTTACTGCTCTGCAATGAGATAAATGCAGAAATTGAGAGGTATGCTTTTAGAAAATTCTACAGCAATTTGACATTGCTGTGACATCTAAGTTCATGATTGGTGGAGTTCTTATTTTACGAGGTTAGACCAGTGTGGGTGTTATTGAACTCACACAAACTTGTGTATATGCTATATGATATTTTAAGCTTAGTTTTTCCATTGTAATCCCTGTGTTTAAATCATAAATATATGGTTGTCTACTATCTTGATAGTAGACCTTCAGAAGTTCTGCAGAAGGTCAAGGTGAACAAGGTCCTTGTGCACTACACCTTAGCGAAGAGTTAATATAGCCCTTTGGAAATACAGTGCCTGTGTACTGCTGCCCTGACTATGTAAATGCACACTATTTTTTTCATCTTTCCTGCTGATGGGGATCAAGAATACATTTGCCAAATCATTAGCTATAGTCCAAACTGGGTTGATCTAATCCTGGATAGATATCACGTCTGCCATATCAGCTGCAATTGGGACAACAACCTTGTTAAGTTTAGTCATAAACTATCATCTGTCACAATCAGCCACGTTTTCACAGGGCTGAGGTTTGAAAAGGGATAAGATGTGGACTCTTACCCCCACACCTTATAATTCTTTGATGGTGGTGGGAACTTCTGCAATACTCCAGTTGCAGTACTGTTTCTGATATACTATCTTGGCCAGAGGTAGTTTCAGGGGTTTCCACTTCACTCCTCCCTCCTGCCCTCCACCCTAATAACTTTTAATCCAGGGAAACAATATAAATATTCTGCCAGATGCCAAAGTAACCACAGAGTGGCTTGATAGGCTCAAGTGACTCACTGTGGAAGGGCCTGAGCTCAAACTCCATTCATCATTTGTCCTCCAAAACCTCTACTTTATCTTTTTCTTCCACTTTTATTGATATATAATTGACATACATCATTGTATAAATTTAAGGTGTACAGCATATTGATTTGACCTACACACTTCATGAAATGATTGCCACAAATTTAGTGAACATCCATAATCTCATATAGATAGAAAATTAAAGAAATAGAAAAAATATTTTTCCCTTGTGATGAGAACTCTTAGGATTTACTCTTTTAGCAACTTTCATATATAAAAAAGAGCAGTATACTAATTATATTTATCATGTAGTACATTACATCCTTAGAACTTATTTATCTTAAAACTGGAAGTTTGTACTTTTGATTGCCCATCCCACCCTCTCTAGCAACCACCTGTTTGTTCTCTGCATGCATGACTCTGTTTAGGTTTTGTAATATTTGTTCATTTGTTTTGTTTTAAAAATTTCACATGTAAGTGAAATCATACAGTATTTGTCTTCCTCTGACTTATTTCACTTAGCATAATACCCTCTAGGCCCATCCATATTTTTGAAAATGGCAAGATTTCTTTTTTTTTTTTTTTGCCATACCACACGGCATGCGGGATCTTATGTCCCTGACCAGGGACTGAACCCGTATCCCTGCAGTGGAAGTGCAGAGTCTTAACCACTGGACTGCCAGGGAAGTCCCAGATTTCATTCTTTTTTATGGTTGAGTTATATTCCATTGTGTGTGTGTGTGTGTGTGTGTGTGTGTGTGTATACACCACATCTTCATTATCCATTCATCTATTCATGGACACTTAAGTTGCCTTCATATCTTGGTTATTGTGAATAATGCTGCAATGAACATAAGGGTACATATATCTTTTCAAATTAGTGTTTTTGTTTTCTTTGGATACTCAGGAGTGGAATTGCTGGACTATATGGTAATTCTATTTTTAATATTTTGAGGAACCTCCATACTGTTTTCCATAGTGGCTGCACCAATTTATATCCCTACAAACAGTGCAGGAGAGTTCCCTTTTCTCCACATCCTTGCCAATACTTGTTATTTGTTGCCTTTTTGATATTAGCCTTTCTGACAGGTGTGAGGTGATATCTCATTGTGTTTTTGATTTGCTCTCTCTGATGATTAGTGATGTTGAACATCTTTTCATGTGCTTGCTGGTGATCTGTATGTATTATTTGGAAAAATGTCTATTCAAATCTTCCGCTCATTTTTCAGTTGGGTTGTTTGTTTTTTGATGTTGACTTGTTTGAGTTCTTTGTATATGTTGGATATTAACGTCTTATCAGATACAGCATTTGCAAATATCTTCTCCTATTCAGTAGGTGAATTTTTTTTGTTGTTGATAGCTTCCTTTGCTGAGCAAAGGCTATTTAGTTTGATGTAGTCCCTTTTGTTTATTTTGCTTTTGTTTCTCTTGTCTGAGGATGCATATTCAAAAAATATGAATAAGACTGATGTCAAAGAGCATTTGCCTATGTTTTCTTCTAGAAGTTTTATGGTTTCAGATCTTACATGTAAGTCTTTAATCCATTTTAAACTTATTTTTGTTCATGGTGTGAGAAAGTAGTCCAGTTTGATTCTTTTGCATATAGCTATCTAGTTTTCCCAACACCATTTATTGAAGAGGTTGTTTTTTCCCCATTGTATATTCTTGCCTTCTTTGTTGTAGATTAATTGCCCATATAAGTGTGGGCTCATTTCTGGGCTGTCTATTCTGTTGCATTGATCTATGTGTCTTTTTGTGTGTGTGTGTGGGTGGGTGCCCTTACCATACTGTGTTGGTTATTGTAGCTTTGTAATGTAGTTTGAAATCAAGGAGTGTAATACCTCCAGCTTTTCCTTTCTCAAGATGTTTTGGCTATTTGGGGTATTTTGTGTTTCCATATATCTTTTAAGATTATTTGTTCTAGTTCTGTGAAAAATGCCATAAGTATTTTGACAGGGATTGCATTGAAACTCTAGACTCCCTTGCGTGGTATGGTCATTTTAACATTATTAATTATTCCAACCCATGAGCATGGTCTATCTTTACATCAGTTTGTGTTGTCTTCAACTTCTTTCATCAGTATCTTATAATTTTCTGAGTACAAGTCTTTTACCTCCTTAGTTAGATTTATTCTTAAGTATTTTATTCTTTTTGATGCAATTGTAAATAGTACTGTTTTCTTAATTCTCTTTCTGATAGTTCATTGTTAGTGTATAGAAATGCAACAGATTTCTGTATATTAATTTTGTATCCTGTAACTTTACCAAATTCCTTGATGAAGTCTGGTAGTTTTTTGGTAGCATCTTTAGGATTTTCTATATATAGTATCATGTCATGTGCAAACAGTGAATATCTTACTTCTTTCTTTCTAATTTGGATTCATTTCATTTCTTTTTCTTTCTTTTTTTTTTTTTTTTGCAGTATGCGGGCCTCTCACTGTTGTGGCCTCTCCTGTTGCGGAGCACAGGCTCTGGATGCTCAGGCTCAGCGGCCATGGCTCATGGGCCTAGCTGCTCTGTGGCATGTGGGATCTTCCCAGACCGGGGCACGAACCCGTGTCCCCTGCATTGGCAGGCGGACTCTCAACCACTGTGCCACCAGGGAAGCCCTCATTTCTTTTTCTTGTCTGATTGCTGTGGCTAGGACTTCCAATACTTTGTTGACTAAACATGGCAAGAGTGGGCATCCTTGTCTTGTTCCTGATCTTAGAGGAAGTGCTTTCAGCTTTTCACCATAGAGTATGATATTATATATGGCCTTTATCATGTTGAGGTATGTTCCCTCTATACCTGCTCTGTTGAGAGTTTTTCTAAATCATAAATGGATGTTAAATTTTGTCAAAAGCTTTATCCATATCTAATGAGATGATTGTAGGATTTTTATTCTTCAGTTTGTTAACATTGTGTATCGCATTGATTGATTTGCAGATATTGAGCTTCCTTGCATCCCTGGGATAAATCCCACTTGAATATGGTGTATGATCCTTTTTAACGTATCATTGAATTCAGATTACTAATATCTTGTTGAGGGTTTTTTGAATCTATGTTTATCAGTGATATTAGTCTATAATTTTTTTTGTGTTGTGCTATTTTTTCTGGTTTTGGTATCAGGGTGATGCTGGCCTCAGAATGAGTTTGGAAGTGCTCCTTCCCCTGCAATTTTTTGGAATAGTTTGAGAAGGTTAGGTGTTAACTCTTGTCTAAATGTTTGGTAGAATTCACCTGTGATTCTCTCTGGTCCTGGACTCTTATTTATTGGGAGTTTTTATTCCTGATTCAATTTAATTACTGATAATTTGTCTGTTCATATTTTCTATTTCTTCCTGCTTCAGTTTTAGGAGATTGTACATTTCTAGGAATTTGTCCATTTCCTCTAGGTTTTCCATTTTACTCTCATATAATTGTTCATAATAATCTCTTATGATCCTTTGTATTTCTGTGATTTCAATTGTAAATTCTTTTTTATATCTGATTTTATTGATTTGGGCCCTCTCTCTTTTTTCTTGATGAGTCTGGCTAATGGTTTATCAATTTTGTTTTGTCTTTTCAAAGAACCAACTTTTAGTGTGATTGATCCTTCCTATTTTTTTAAAGTCTCCATTTCATTTATTTATGCTCTGATCTTTATGATTTCTTTCCTTCTACTAACTTTTGGCTTTGCTTGTTCTTCTCTTTCTAGTTTATTTAGGTGTAAGGTTAGGTTGTTTATTTGAGATTTTTCTTGTTTCCTGACGTAGATTTGTATTGCTATGAACTTCCCTCTAAAACTCCTTTTGCTGCATCCCATAGATTTTGGATACTTGTTTTTTTATTTTTTTAATTTGTCTCCAGATATCTTTTATTTCTTCTTTGATTTTGTCAGTGATCCAGTGGTTGTGTAATAGCATATTGTTTAGCCTCCACATATTTGTGCTTTTTGCAGTTTTTTTGTAGTCAATTTCTAGTCTTACAGCATTGTAGTCAGAAAAGATACTTGATATGTGACCTATCCTGCAGAATGTTCCATTTGATCTTGAAAATAGTGTGTATTCTGCTGCTTTTGGATGGAATGTTCTATATATATCTATTAAGGCCACCTGTCTAATGTGTCATTTAAGACCAGTGTTTCCTTATTGGTTTTCTGTCCAAATGATATGCCCATTGATGTAAATGGGGTATTAAAGTCCTCTACTATTATTGTGTCACTGCCATTTCTCCCTTTGTGTCTTTTAATATTTTTTATGTATTTAGGTGCTTCTATGTTAGGTGCATATAAATTTATATTGTTATAGTTTCTTCTTGGATTGACCCCTTGATCATTATGTAATATTCTTCTTTGTCTCTTGTAACTGTGTTTATTAAAGTCTATTTTGTTTGACATAAGTATTGCTACTTCAGCTTTCTCTTCTATTTGTGTGAAATACCTTTTTCCATCCCCTCACTTTCAGACTGTGTGTGTCTTTAGATCTGCATTTTGTAGGAAATATATATATATATATATATATATGTTTTGTTTTTGTATCCATTCAGCCCCTCTATATCTTTTGATTGGAGCATATAGTCCATTTACATTTAAAGTAATTATTGATAGGTATGGACTTATTGCCATTTTGTTAATTTGGGGGAATTGTTTTTATAGTTCTTTTTTGTTCCTTTCTTTTTCTTTTGTTCTCTTCCCTTGTGATTTGGTGACTATCTTTAGTGTTATGTTTGAATTCTTTTCTCTTTTTTTGTTTTTTGCAGTACGCGGGCCTCTCACTGTTGTGGCCTCTCCCGTTGTGGAGCACAGGCTCCGGTTGCGCAGGCTCAGCGGCCATGGCTCACGGGCCCAGCCACTCCGTGGCATGTGGGATCTTCCCAGATTGGGGCATGAACCTGTGTCCCCTGTATCGGCAGGCGGACTCTCAACCACTGCGCCACCAGGGAAACCCTATTTTCTCTTTTTTTGTGCGTGTATGTATTATAGATTTTTGGCTACCCTGAGATTTATATATAGCAGTCTACATATATATGATTATTTTAAGTTGCTGATCTCTTAAGTTTGAATACATTTTAACAACCCTTCATTTTTACTCTACCCGCCTCACATTTACTGTTTTTCACATCATATATCTTTTTGTTTTGTGGATCCCTTAACTACTTATCGTGACATAGATGATTTTACTTCTTTTGTCTTTTAACCTTCCAACTAACTTTATATGTGGTCAATTTAGAACCTTTAATGTATATTTGCCTTTACCAATGAGATTTTTTTCCTTTCATAAGTTTCTTATTTCTAGTTGTAGCCTTTCCTTTTCCACTTAGATAAGTTTCTTTAACATTTCTTGTAAGGCTGGTTTGGTGGTGCTGAATTCTTTCAGCTTTCACTTCTCTGTAAAACTTTTGATCTCTCCTTCAAATCTGAATGAAAGTCTTACTGGATAGAATATACTTGGTTGTAGGTTTTCCCCTTTCATCACTTTAAATATATCATGCCACTCCCTTATGGCCTGCAGAGTTTCTGTTGAAAAGTCAGCTGATTGCATTATGGGAGTTCCTTGGTACATAACTTGTTGCTTTTCCCTTGCTGCTTTTAATATTCTCTATTTATCTTTAATTTTTGTCATTTTAATTACAATGTGTCTTGGTGTGATCCTCTTTGGGTTGATCCTGTTTGGGACTCTCTGTGTTTCCTGGGCCTGGATGTCTGTTTCCTTTCCCAGGTTAGGGAAGTTTTCAGCTATTATCACTTCAAATATGTTTTCTCCCCCTTTTTTCTCTCTTTTCTCCTTCTGAGACTTATGTAATATAAATGTTAGTACACTTGATGGTGTCCCAGAAATCTCTTATACTGTCCTAATTTTTAAAGTTCTTTTTTTCTGTTTAGCTTCAGTGATTTCCACTACTCTGTCTTCCAGTTTGCTGATCTATTCCTCTGAATCATCCAATCTATTGTTTATTCCTCCTAGTATAGTTTTCATTTCAGTTATTGTATTCTTCAGCTCTATGTTGTTCTTCTTTATATTTTCTATCTCTGTTAAAAACTTCTAATTTCTCACTCCATTCATTTTTCTCCTGAATTCTTTAAGCATCTTTATGATCATTTCCTTGAACTCTTTATTGGGTAGGTTGCTTATGTCCACTTCATTTAGTTCTTCTGTGGTTTTATCTTGTTCTTTCATTTGGAACATATTTCTCTGTCACCTTATTTTGCCTAATTTGCTATTTTTATTTCTGTGTATTTGGAAAGTTGATTATGTTTCCTGATCTTGGAGAAGTGGCCTTTTATATGAGATGTCCTATGCATCCCAGCAGTGTACTCCCCTCTGACCACTAGAGCTATATGCTCCAGGATTGCCTCCCATGTGGGCTGCATGGGCCCTTCTCTTGTAGTGGGCTGACTACTGTGGGCAATCTGGTAGGCATGGATGGTCCCTGGTCTTGTTGGTTGCCAGGCCCTGCCTTGTGTTGAGGCTGCTGGCCACTGGTGGACAGGGCTGGGTCATGAGTCAACTGGCTGCAGAGCCCCAGGCATCCTGGGGCTAGTGCTGGCCCACTAGTAGATGGAGCTAGGTTCTGGGATGGGTGGTTGTGGGGCTCTAGAGGGTCCCAGGGCTGGTGTTGACCCACTGGTGGGCAGGGTAGGGGTCAAGTGGGTTCTGGGCCAAGAGCCAGCTCACTGGTGGGTGAAGCTGTGTTCTGGGGTCTGTGGTTGCAGGGCCCTGGGGGTACTGGATTTGGTGTTGGCTCACTGGTGGATGGGACTGGGTTCTGGGTTCTTTGGGAATTCAGGTATTCCTAAGGCAACCTGCCTGCTGGTGGGTGGGACTGTGTCCCCACCCAGCTAGCTGGTTGGTATGAGATGTCCCAGTACTGGTGCTGACAGGCTGGGAGGTTGGGCCAAGTCCTGGTGCTAAAAAGTCAGAGGGAGGATTCCAAAATTGTGCTTGCCAGCACCAGTGTTCTTGTGGTAGTAGAAACTCCCCCAAAATGGCTTCTGCCAGTGTCTATGTCCCAAAAGTGAGCTCCAGTTGCTTCCTGCCTCCCTGGGAGGCTCTCCAAGATCGACAGGTGGGTTTGACCCAAGCTCCTTTCAAACTACTGCTTCTGTCCTGGGTCTCATAACATATGAGATTTTGTGTGCACCCTTTAAGAGTGGAGTCTTTATTTCCTACAATCTTCTGGCTCTACCCAAAGTGAGCCCTGTTGGACTTCAAAGCCAAATGTCCTGGGGGCTCATCTTCCTGTTGCAGGACCCCTGGGCTGGGGAGCCTGATACAGACTTTGGACCCCTTATTCCCTGGGGAGAACCTCTGCAATTGTAATTATCCTCCCATTTGTGGGTTTCTCACCTGGGGGTATGGGTCTTGACTATACCGCATCTCTGTCCCTCTACCCATCTTGTTTTCTTCCTTCTTTATATCTTTTGTTGTAGAAGATTGTTTTCTGATACTCTTCAGGTCTTTCTCATCAATAGCTGCTCTGTAAATAGTTGTAATTTTGGTGTGCCCATGGGAGGAGGTGAGCTCAGGGTCTTCCTACTCTGCCATCTTGGTCACACCCCACCCCCAAACCTCTACTCTAATCAGAGGATTGTGATGGCATTTTGGGTTCTCTGGCATTGGAGTCAGCTGAAATCCTGTATCTAATGGTCCTTGAACAGTTAAGATATTTCCTTTCCCCTGGGGCACAATCATCCTGGCAAATGCCTTGTGTCACTCTAGGGAAGGATTGGGGTAGTACAGGCTGTATATGCTTGTGATGACATTGTAGGATCTTTCCACAATATGACACAGACTCCACTTCATCCATGGGCTCTGGATATGCCCAATCTGAAAATTGGATGAAGGCCTAGAAATTTCCACTGTGGCAGCTGATGGCAGCCTTCTGCTTTCCAGCACTTGATTTTTTAAAAAGATTATAAAACCAGCATGATACCATAGGGAGCTTTCTTTTTCTCCATGATCAGTTAGCCAATACCACAGATCCCTGCAGTTCAGCGCTCCTCCCCCACCTCCCCCTCCCCACCCCCCAGTTGCCTCAGACCTTGCAAACTCTTTTGGTAATTACATCCATTTTGCTGTTGATGGTTAAGTGCTGATACCTGTCCTATGTCATTTAAAATCCCATGATCCCCCAATTCTATTAGTGAAGGTTCAATCAGAGAAGCTGAATAAGTAGGAAATACATATCAAGAGATTTATTATAAGGAATTGGCATACATGATCGTGGGGGCTGGCCAGGCAAGTCTGGAATCTGTAGGGAGGCTACCAGGAAGGGTAGGCTGTAAGACTCAGTCATGAGCTAAAGCTGCTGTCTACAAGAATTTCTTCTCTCAGGGAAGCTGCAGTCCTGCTTTTAAGGCCTTTCAACTGATTAAATTATACCCACTCTGATTATCTAGGATAATCTTTCTTACTTAGAGTCTACTGATTATAGACTTTAATCATATCCACAAAGTATCTTTCCACCAACATCTAGATTAGTGCTCTATTGGACAACTGGGGACTGCAGCCTTGCCAAGCTGACATGTCAAAATGACCATCACAGGGCTTCCCTGGTGGCGCAGTGGTTGAGAGTCCGCCTGCCAATGCAGGGGACACGGGTTCGTGCCCTGGTCCGGGAAGATCCCACATGGAGCGGAGCGGCTGGGCCCGTGAGCCATGGCCGCTGAGCCTGCGCATCCGGAGCCTGTGCTCTGCAACGGGAGAGGCCACAGCAGTGAGACGCCCGCGTACCGCAAAAAAAAAAAAAAAGTGACCATCACAGACCACCCCCTGCCAGCTTGGCACCCATACACATCTCAGACATATTTAATATACAAATAAAGACAGTAACAATGTCCTACTCCTATCTAACACGCTACAACTATCCTGAGAACAACCAAAAATATACCAACATTTTCCCCAGAAGAGATTTCAAAGTCCTTGGATGGGTGTTCACTCTTTTCTTTGTCTTGTATCTTAAATACTGAGATATAAAGTTAACTATTTTTTTTTTTCGGTACGCGGGCCTCTCACTGTTGTGGCCTCTCCCGTTGCGGAGCACAGGCTCCGGACGCGCAGGCTCAGCGGCCATGGCTCACGGGCCCAGCCGCTCTGCGGCATGTGGGATCTTCCCGGACCGGGGCACGAACCAGCTTCCCCTGCATCGGCAGGCAGACTCTCAACCACTGCGCCACCAGGGAAGCCCAACTATTATTAATACATCTAATGTTAGATGATAAGTGAATAAGAGAAGGAAAATATTATATACTCTATTTATATATTTATATTAATAATAAATATAAATTCCATATTTATTATAAATTATAATATGCTATATTATGAATATATTTATTTAAAATATAATATACATTTAAAAGTAAATTTAAATATCTATATTAAAATATTTTATACAAATATTATATCTATATTTCATAACAGAATAAGGAAGAAATACTCATAACTATTATAATCTTTGTTTCTAAAACTGGTCACATGATCATAGATGGTATGCATAATTATCTTTTCCTATTCATTTTACATTCTTTTTGTCCTCAACAGCACTTTAGTTTGTCTTACTTCTTTGCCTCGTCAAGTGACCCAGACCTTCATTCCTAAAGTTTCTGGGCAATTAGCAGTCCTGCTTGAACTGAGTTGTGGCAGTTTTCCATTGACTTTAATCACAGCACATGGAAGTACTAAGAGAGTCTTAAAGGATCTCCTGTATCCCAGACATACTTTTTTCTTATCTCCATTGTGTAATGGCAACCCAGTTTCTCTTAAAAATTAGGATCAATTATCTCACTAGTATGGCAACCCACTTCTTTGCTTGTTGATTCAGAGATGTGAGGAGCCCCAAGTGGCTGCATGGTCCAATTCAACGAAATCATTGTTGTTTCTCCTAGTGGAAGCATTCTTCTCTTTGGAACTAAGATCTCTAGACAAGCAGAGCCTAAAGTCACAGGGAAAGGAAGCAAACTAGCAGATCTATGAATCCACTAAGCATCTAGTGGATCACTAGGGTAATGGCTAACAGAGCCACTCCCATTTCCATTCTTTGCTTCCTAGATCCATGAAGACTGGCTATGGGAAAAACAGCACCATATTAGGGGATGCTGATTCAGAGCACATATAACCTTCTGGAGAAGTTTGCTCCAGCCCCACATGGTATTTCCGCTTAGCTGGCACCATAACTGAGTATTCAAAAGGCTGTTCCACTGTTCTCTCAAGTCAGATGTTTTAGGATGATGGAAAACATGGTAAGATCAGTGAATTCCATGAGTGTGGGCCCATTATTGCACTTAATTTACTGTGAAGTGAGTTCCTTGATAAGAAGCAATGCTGTGTAGAATACCATGATGGTAGATAAGAATTTTATAAATCCATGAATGGTAGTTTTGTCAGAAACATTGGGGGCAGAGAAGGTAAATCCTTGTCCAGAGTAAGGGTCTGTTCCAGTAGGAACAAAAGATGCACCTTCCATAACGAAAGTGGCCCAATGTAATTAATCTGCCACTGGTAGCTGGTTGATTGTCCTGGTGAATGGTGCCATATCAAGGACTAGTGTTGATCTTTGCTGATGACAGATTGGACACTCAGCAGTGGCTGTAGTCTTGTCAGCCTTAGTGAGTGGAAGCCCCTGTTGCTGAGGGCGTGCATCACCTCCACCCCTGCATGATGGCCACTTTGTTCATGAGCCCATTTAGCCATGAGGAAAGAAGATGCCTGTATGTGCGGAGTGGTCATCCTATCTACTAAATTATTAATCCTCTGCTGAGGTTACCTTTTGGTGAGTACTCACATGGGACACAGCTACCTTCACATTATTGCCCATTCAGAGAGGTCTATTCATATACCTATTTCCCAAACCTCCTTGCCATTAATTTTCTTCCTTTTTTTTGGATAAATCAGTCTTTATTGCATCTTAAAATAATTAGTAACATTTCCTACTTCCCCTCTGCTTTACCCACTGCCCCTGCCATCCACCACCCCACGTCTCTCTGATCCTGTTTGCAGCAGAACGTTGAAGGTATTATCTGTGACTCGTGGTGTCAGTTCTCCCCTCGGTCTTACACTCGCTCCGTTCAGACTTTCACCTCCACTACCACTGACACTGCAATTGTCAAGATATCCTTGTCATTAATTTCCTAATTGTGTTACTTCTAGGTCCCTGACCACCCAGACAAATCATTGGCTACAGCCCAAGAATTGGTATAGACTTGTACTTCTGACCATTTCTATTTCCAGGCAACATGAACAATCAGGTACACAGCTTGCAGTTCTGCCCACTGGGAGGATTTCTCACCACTGTCCTTCTGAGATGTTCCAGAAAGGGGGCTTTTAATACTATACCTGTCCATTTGGAGGTGGTGCCTGTGTATCACGTACACAGGCACCATCTGTAAACTAGCTTGAGTTTTCTCTTCCTCAGTTAGCTGGCCATAGAGAACTCCCCATGAGGCCAAGGTGCGGGCCTAGAGAAAGAAATGAACGTAGAAGGAGTAGGGGTCTTGAGCACTTGGACTATTTCCTCATGCTGCTTACTTGTGACTTTAGGACCTGCTTGAGCCTGATCTCATATATGCCATTTCTAGTTTGTAATAGAGTGATGGTTTATACACTCAACTTTATTTCTTGGTGAGTCAGATGTCACCCAGTCCATGAAAGCACCTCAAGTGGAATGCAAGGTAACTTGGTGGCCCATGGTTAGGTGTTCAACCTCTACTGAGGCCCAGGAGCAAGCCAAAAGTAGTTTTGCAAAAGGATAGTAGTTATTCCTAAAAGATGGCAGGACTTTGCTCCATAGTCCTAAGGCTCCTATAGGCACCCACCAAAGGTTCCAAACAGCATCTCTATCCTCTCCTGACTCTTCAAGCACCATTGGATCTTCTGGATCATATGGCTCAACCTGCAGGAGAGGTTGGATGATAGCTTGGATCTGTTGCAGAGTCTTCCCTTGTTCCGGGTCCTACTCAAAACTAGTAGATTTTAGGTCACTTGGTAAATGGGTTAGAGTAGCACACACAAATGAAGGATACATTGGCTCTAAAATCCAAAGAGGCCTCCCAGGTGTTATGCCTTTATTTTATTTATTTATTTTTTTAGTGGTAGCAGGGGTCAGATGCAACAATTTATCCGTTGCTTAAGAAGGGATATGTAGACATACACCCACTGAACCCGTAGAAATTTTACTGGTAGGAAACTTCTGAATTTTTGTGGGATTTATTTCTCATCTTCTGACATGTAAATGTCTTACCAGTATGTCTAGGGTAGTTGCCACTTCTTCCTCACCAGGTCTAATTAGCATAATATTGTCAATACAATTGGCCAGTGTAATGTCCTATGGAAGGGAAAGGTGATCAAATTCCCTGTGGACTAAATTATGACATATGCCTGGAGAGTTGCTGTACCCCTGTGGTAGGACAGTAAGGGTATATTGCTGGCCTTGCTAGCTGAAGGAAAACTGCTTCTGGTGGTCCTTACTAACAGGTATAGAGAAAAAAGTCTTTGCTGGCTCAATAGCTATGTACTAGGTACCAGGGGATATATTAATTTGCTCAAGCAACAAAACCACATCTGATTGCAATTGAAGTCATCACCTGAGTAAGTTTATGATAATCCACTGTCATTCTCCAAGATCCATCTGTTTTTTGCTTAGGTAAGTTAAATGGGGATGTGATGGGAATCACTACACCTGCATCTTTCAAGTCCTCAATGGTAGCATTCATCTCTGCATTTCCTCCAAGGATGCTGTATTACTTTTGTTGTACTAGTTCTATAGGTAGTGGCAGTACTAGTGGCTTTCCCTTGGCTTTTCCTACTCTAATAGCCCTCTCTCTACCGGATAAAGAAACAATGTGGGGACTTTACCAGTTGCTGAGCATGTATTCCAATTATGCATTCCAGAGATGGGGCAATAACCACAGGATGGGTTCAAAGATTCACTGAGCATTCAAGGACCCACTGGTCCCACTCTGAGAGGGACCTGAACTAAACCTCCATGGATAAGCTCTTGCTCTGACTGGTGGACCACACATTTTGGGTCTCCAGGAGTTAGTGTCAATTTAGAGCCAATGTCTAATAATCCCTGAAAGATGGGATTATTTCTTCCTCCAAAGAGCAATTACCCTGCTAAATGTCTGTAGATCCCTTTGGAGAAGGCTGGGAAGTAGACTAACAGCACAAGTTTTTGGCAAATGTAGCAAAGTGGATCCAGGCTCCCTTTCATTCAAAGTATTCTAAGTCTGTAAACTGGCTCAAGTCTAGGCTTCACTGAGGGGCTGTCACCATGGTTTTGTCTTTCATATTAGACTTCTGTTCATTGGACCTAGAACTCTGCTGTTTATATCGATCAAGTAAGAATTTAGTAGACTGCACATCTATTTCTTTTCTAGGGACACCATGATCAGCTAGCCAATGCCATGGGTGTCTGAGAGTCAGAAATATTCCGATTACTGCTTTGACTCTGCTGCTCACTACAGTAACCATGCCCACCTGGTCTTTGGCAACTAACGCCACTGCTTGGGCTCTGCCACCCAGTATTCCATTATACCCAATATATTTAGAGATCCCAGTTCAATGGTAGCAGTTCCCACTGTAATTTCCAACCTACAGAGAAGGGTGACGAATGAACTCTTTAATGATGCTGGGACTTTTCTCATAAATTTATTTCTCATAGTTGTGGGTAAAGGTGTATCTTCTAGACCCTCCTGGGCTGGGTGAATAAGTCTTACATGATAAATTCACTTTAATATTCCCATCTCCCTAAGTCTTTAGATACCTGCCTCTACTGTATACCAAGGCAGTTTGGGCATTTCAATTTCACTTAATGTAGGCCATGTTTGGGTCCATGTTTCAGTCAACTAACCAAAACAAACTGATAGAGCCTTTCCAAACCTTTCAAGCTAAACTTGAATCCAGAATCTCTGCTTAGTGGGCCCAAATCAATAAATTTGGCCTGACCCAATTTTATGTTCCTTTTACCTTGATCCCACAGTTAATATTCATCTCCACACACATTCCCCCGATGTCTATCTGTGTAAATTGAAAAAATAGTGCAGTTCCTCTGAGGTTTAGTGAAACTCCTCACAGTTCACGTTTTGTACCTTTTGGCACCTATCGAGATTTGAGTCTAGTTATGGGTTTGGAAGCAAAGAGCGTTGGCGGGGGTCCTGAGGAGAGTCAACAGTGCCTTGCAAGGCAACCACCTTAGGAAAGGCCATTACAAGTTCTTCAGGCAAAGAAGGGCAAACCTCCTCAGGCAGGAAATGTAAGAGCTGCTTCTTCAAAAAGGACTTCGCAGAATGTAGGGGTCCTTAGCTTCATTGGGATCCTCTCCTATGTCTCCAGTCCAATTTTTGGGATCCCATTTCTTCTCAATCCATGCCCTAATTTTACCAGAAGACACCTTGCAAGGTTGGGAACGCAATTTGCGCAATAACTCAGCCACTCACAGGATACAAGTCTGGGTTTGATTTTCAGAAAGCTCAGCACTGAGACTACAGGAGATAAGGGTTCCTTTCAGGGAGGAGATAGAAGGTTTCAGGATTTTATTCTAAGCTCAGTAGGAACTGTGGAGAGGTTTAGGCAGGGTAGTGCCTGTATTGATTCACAAGTAAAAAAATTTCTTTAGCCCCTGTGTTAAAGATGACTTGGTGAAAATGAACAGATTATTGTTGTAGTACTCCCATAAGATGGTAGTGGCTTGGACCAGAGTTGTAGCAGTTGAGATGAGAAGCAGTGGGTCAGTGTGGGATATCCTTTGAAGGTAGGGTCAACAGGAATTGCTGGTAGATTGATTGGCTGTGGAGGTAGCAGAAAGAAACAAAGATGTCTTCTAGCTGTTTGGCTTGAGCAACTGGGTAGGTGCTGGTGACGACTCACATGGAAAATATGATAGTTACAGGTTTGGAGGTGGGAAGAATCAAGAACTAATGATGAGAAATCTTTTAGACATCAGTGTATGGATGTCAAGTAGGCAGCTGAATCCTGCCACTCACTTATCTACCCACACCCAACAGGCTTCTGCTCTTATACAGGCATATTGAAACATCACCAAATTATCCTCAAAATGTCCTTTAGAGAAATTCTTTTTCTGATATGGGAACTAATCCAGTATCATACATTACATTCCGTTGTGAGATCTCCTCAGTCTCTTTAATCTGGAATAGTTCTTTAGACTTTCTTGACCTTTCATCATGTTGACCGTTTTGAAGAGTGCAGGATAGCGGGTATGTCGACTGTCGCCCTGTTTGGATATGTGTGATTGTTTCTTCCTGGTTAATTTCAGATTCAACATTTTTAGCAGGTGTACTCCATAAATTATGTTGTGTCCTTTTCAGTGCATCATATCAAAAGGCACACGGTACCTCTTTGTGCTGTTCTTGGTCTTGTTTACTTTAATCACTCTGTTAAGTATTGCCTTCTAGGTTTTGCTACTGGAAGCTTATCATTTCTTCCTTTGTAATTAATAAGTAATCTATGGGGAGATACTTTGTAAATATCCTAGTCCTTATCAAATTTTTACCCCTTGGTTTTATTATCCCAATGGTTCTTGCCTAAAGTTTCAATTATTATTTTGAAATCTGCAAAATGATGATTTTTTAGCTAATTCCTCCCGCATCTATTAGTTGTCATTCTGCTGAAAGGCATAGTTACCGGACAACATTGAACTGATATATGTCTCTCTTACTAGACTAGGAACTCCCTGAGAGAAGGCACTGTTTTGTTCAGTGCTAACACAATGCTGCATGTAAAGTAGATGCTCAATAAATACATAGTGAAATGAACTGTACAAAAGTCACCTTTCAAGTGGGGAATTTATTAAAAATACCATCTTCAAAGGTTTATGTGAGGTCAAAATGAGTTTTTGTACATGAAGGAGATTGGTGACCTGTAATCGGTTTTGCAGATGTGAGCTGTGATCCTTGTTAGGGGCACAAGACACACCTATCTCAATGCACACTGTCATTTAGCCCAGGATTCCTTAGTCCAGCAGGAGGAGGGAAGTTAGTGGGAAGGACTATGAAAATCAGCGTCTGAGAGAATGAAGGCAGCAGCAGATCCTCCCTAGAGGCTTCACCCTTCTCTCTCCTCTTTGCCTTCTTCACTCTTCTTTGACTTCAAGATAGATCTGGGTGGTGCTGATGCTTTGTTGATTCCCTCTCCTCACTTCCCTCCCTCTCCCTTCTGCCACACCACTCTGCCTGTCTCTCCCACTCCCCCTTTTCTGGGAAAGCAGAAACTTTCTTGCAGCTGTCAGGCTTCTTTCTCTGAAGAATATCTCTAATCGCCCCGCCTGATTGGGTCTCGTTAGCGGGCTGGTGGCATTGATTGTACTCAATCAGCATTCTCCTGCCCAGCTGGGAAAATGTCCCATTTATTCCTCCATTTTATCTACTCTTTCTTCTACAACTATTTTACAGTTTTTTCCGGGATTAAAGAAAAGTGAGCCCAAAGACCAAAATTTTCTGTTGCCCCCGGTTATGGGACTCTATGATTTTACTTTGCACAAAGCTTTTCTGCTCTGTCTATCCCAGGAAATTTCTGGAAGTTCCCAGTGGGCTCTCTGAGGACACTCAGACTCTCCTCCCTGACCCTCACCTGTCGGCAATAGAAACAAAGCTAACAAAAGTAAGCATTTACATACCCATAAGGTTGACAAAATATATTTGCATGATGAACTCATTTGTGCCTTACAACAGTCTTGTAGCACAAATGTTATTATCACTATCATCATCCCTATATTGTGGATAAGAAAACCGAGGTCTAGGAAAGTTAAGGGACTTGCTGAGATCATACATCTAGGAGGTAGCAGAGCTGGGATCCAAACCCAGGCAACTGGCTGCGAAATGCTATACTATTCCAATCCTCCAAGCCCCATCCTTGGTCCAGGTGGTGGCAGCCCTGCCCGGTGGCAGAAGGTGCTCTGATTCTGGCAATGCCAGGGTACCCTGGCACTGCCAGCAGACGTCACTCTGCCTACGGCTGGAGTAGGCAGCCTTTTGGGAGCCCTGAATCCAAGTCCCCACCCAATCTCTCCCCTGCTGATCCAACATGGTGGGGAGGCACCCATCACCTCACTCCTCTGAGTTAAGGGGCCTGGAGAAATGGGTCAGTTTCACCCTGGTGGGAGAGAGGGAAATGATTCAGATCATGAAGGGAAATTCCTCAAGGCAGGTCAGATCCAGGTGGGGCACAGAGGAACTCAGGAGTCCTTTCTCGCCTCTGGCATCTGGTATGAAGAGCAGCCTCATGTGACTGAAAAGCCACCAGAACTGACATCTCAAGACCTGGGTTCAACTTCCAGGATTTCTGCCTGCTGACTTCGTTACCTTGGGAAAAATCACTTACGGTATTTGCCTCCGGTAAAGGTCCCCCTCCACTGGTGACAGAGCGGGCAGAAGCCGAAGACCATCTTAATGTCCCCAAAAGATAATGTGTAAATGTGAGAAATACAATGAGGTTCCGTATTGCGTCATAGTTCTATGGTCCTGCAAAAATCTGCAGAATTTCTCTCAAGATTGAAAATAAAAATGGGAGCACTTTGGTGTGATTCCACTACTTATGCTCTGATCTAGACTTTTCTACCCAGGTGGCAAACTGCTTGTGCTTATGCACCACCTCTTTTACTCTTGTTCACGCTGGCAGTACTTTGTGTCATTTGGTTCACTCTTTCCTACTTTCCTCAGTTTGGTTATAGCTTCTTTATTGGTCACTATATTTCAAAATAATGTCAAAACAAATCTTTTTTTCCCCTCCTCCCGGTAAATCTTTTATGTTCCACCTGAGCGTAACATCACAGAAAGGAGAACTTGTTCCTACCTCCCACCAACTGTGAGCATTTTAGTCATATTGCTGAAAACTTGCCCCAGCTTTCTCATTAGCAGGATAGAGTGACAATATATTTCGTGAGATTTTTATAAGACTTTAGTGCAGTGACTGGGTGTAAAAGTGTTCTTTAAGAATGAAAACACTATGCAGATGTTAGGGATTATTTGTACTTCTCCTATGCACTTCTCACATTTTGTGTTTCATATTTGTCTTATCACTCACTTACCTGTAAGTAACTGGAGAGTAGGGGAGCCTACCTTATTAATATCAATATTCTCAGTGTACAGCACATTGCCTGGAACAGAGCAGGTGTTTAATACATATTGAGTAGATGGATGGATGGATGCAAGGATGGATGAGTACTTGGGGATTAGAAGATAAGAGCGTTGAGCTGAAAAGGGGATACAGGATTTGTCTGACAATGACAATTACAGTTATAATTTACCTTTAACCCTCAACTACCATCTGTGAGGTAGGTATTAGTATTCCCATTTTACAAATCAGGAAGTTGCAGCTCAAAAAAGCTCAGGCTAGTAAACGGTAGAGCTGGGATTCAAGCCAGATTCGTGTTCAAACTAAAGACTTCTTTCATGAAGGCAGAGGACAAAGGATTGCAGAACAGAATTTTCTACCAACATCCATTTGAGTCTCTGGATACACCCAGGTCCTTTCAAATTATGTGAACCAATGCATCGGCTCTTTTGTGTCTGTTCATTTGAGTTGAGATTCTGTCACTTGCAACCAAAGAACCTTGATTAATGCCCTCCTCCCTACCCATTTCCCCATAGCATGTTCTTATATTTTATTCTAGTATCAAGTGTCTCTGCCTCATAGTACAATTATTTATGCATATCTTTCTCTTCACTAGACCTGGAGACTTCGGAAGGTGTGGTCCATATCGTATTTATTCACTGAAACTCATCTTTGTGTATGGGTCTTACTGGGTACCAGCAATGTTTACTGAGGATGTTTAATAGGGATGTCTGTGTTTGAATAATTATAATGTACAACTCTTTGATACTTGGGAATTTGTCTTGATTTCCTGGGACTTATTAAGCACCTACTATATGCCAACACCTGTACTAGCGGACATTCCTAGGTGTAGAGACATAGTATTATCTCTATTTTATCTCTCATAGGTCTCTCAGAACAGGTAGCGTGGCACAATCTGCCACCATCATTCCCTCTTTCTTCCTTTGGAAAGAACAGCAAGTTGCCCTCAAGCCACTCAGCAAACCTATAGTCAGAAGATGATGAAAAAGTTGAATCTTTGTTTTAAAACCTTGTTAAATTTTCTGTTTAAAAATGTTTTGTTCACATAGTGATAGGAGGTCTTTTAGAAATTGGTTCCGAGGAGCAGTCTTCCTAAGGCAGTCAGTATTCAAAGCAGTTTGGAGAGAGAGCTGGTTGCTAGGGGCAACACTAACTTCTAAGGGGGAATCTCTGCATGTGGATATAAAGCCAATGCCCTGGGGACCCTGGAGGAGTGGCGGTCTTCTCACAGAGGAGCCCATGATCGGAAAGTGGCTGAGAAGCCCCTGGACTGTGCTGGTGACCCTCTTCTGGTGACTAGCCGGCTGTAGGAGTCACCTGCACGGGGCATGAGGCTATAACCCAAGCATGTAGGTGGCCGCTTTCTTTCCTCCAACAAGGCCACTAGGACTACAGAAGGGCCTCAGATGGCCACATTCACCTTCTCGTGGGGCCCTATTCCATGCAGCAAGGCAGTTCAGATTGGCGACAGGGTGTCGCCTCTCTGGTTACTCATTATTATGATATTTGCTTACATATTTGCTTACATATTTATTTTATTTGTTAAATCATCATACAATAACATGAACTTTTTTCTCTTGATGTACAGTTTATGAATTTTAATACTTGTAGAGATTTAAGTTACGACCACTACCATCAGGATATAGAACAGTTTCATCGCCGCCACCCCCAATTCCCTCGAGTTATCCTTTTATTAAAGCCATACTTGCCCCCTACCTCTGTCCTCCGGCATCAACTGATATGTTCTCCATCACTACGGTTTTGGCTTTTCAAGAATATCACATAAGTGGAACCATACAATGTGGAATCTTTGAGACCAACTCGGAACAACACCTCTGAGAGTCTTCGGGACCGTTGCAAGCACCATCGTTTGTTCCTTTTTATGGCTGTGTAGTACTCCCCAGCACACACGGACAGTCAGTCCTCATTATGGGTGCATTCTATGTCTGCAAATTCACCTACTTGCTAAAATGTGTGACCCCACAATGGATACTCAAGGCACTTTCTTGGTTATTCACAGACATGTGCTGAGTGGTGAGAAATTTGAGTTGCTTGATGTGCACGTTCTCAGTGGAGGTTGCACAAGGCAACACTTTGCCTTCTTGTTTCAGCTCTCAGCCTGTAAACAAGTGTTCTTTCTCGTGGGCCCTTTTGTGTCACCTTTTTCTGCATTTTTTTGTGCTTTTTGTTGGTGATTTCGCTGTTTAAAATGTCCCGCACGTGTGGTGCTACAGTGCTGTCGGGTGTCCTGAGCACAGGAGGCTGTGATGTGCCTTATGGAGAAACACGTGTTAGATAAGCTCCGATCAGGCATGAGTTATGATGCTGTTGGCTGTGAGTTCAATGTTAATGAACCAACGGTGATATTAAATAAGGTGTCTTTAAACAGAAATGAGCATAAAACAAGGTGACGTATTGATCCGTTGATGAAAATATGGTGACCAGAGGCTCACAAAACCTAACCCTGTCATTTCCCTTTGGGACAAAGGTTCAGTGTTTGTTAATTCAGTGTCCTAACTGACTTTATGGAACATGATTACGGTGGATCACGAGAGTCGACTGTAATGATGGTATTTATTAAACTGAACTCTGGGCTACTTACAGTCAGTCTCAAGACCCAGTCCCTGACCTCATGGTGGACCTTCCATGGAGGGCCTAAGCTTTATGTCCTGGGTGACACAGAGCAGGATGGAGATAGCCAGTACGGATGCAGGCCAAAGACAATGGCGACTGGGAATTAACCAGATGTGGGGAACTCAGGGAAATTAGAGGCTCTGGAGTCCCACAGGCGGAGAGTTGGTGATTTTGGTCAAGTTTACCTATATTTGGGGGGTGGGGAGGTCTCAGCTGACACCCGGGCTACACATAAAACAGTGGCCAATAGCTAGAGGATCCAGATCATCAAACCCTAGATGGTGCAGGACAGAGTTTTGGGATCATCTGAATCAGATGTAAGTAGGAGTGATCTGGGAGGACTTCCTCTTCATCCAGGCTCCAGACTGAAAGTAAAAGCCGTTTCCTTTGCAGTTGCATAATAATGATAATGGCAGTAAATTACTTCTAGCATATAAACTCACATTCTAGTTTACAAAGCTATTTTACATATATCATTTCCATGATTCTTTTCCTTTTCTTTCCAAGACAGATGACTTTTAAATTTACACAGATTATAGGCATAGATAAGATTGGCTGTGGGAGATGAGCAGTCCCGGTGGTACCAATCATACTATCACCCTTGTCTTACCCCAGAGGGTACATTGAAGTACATACAAGTTATACAAGTGATGTTCACTCTAGTTTTTGTGTCTAATTTACCACTAATAGCATCAAGGCTGCTTGCCACAAATCTGTGAGTGGTGCATGGTATTGTAATATCATAGGTAAGAACTCTGAATTCTCTTGTATGATTTTCATAACTTTCTGATGGAATTACTATGCCTAGTTTACACAGGTGCATAATCATTGTCACTGGAATGAAGAGGTGTCCGGAACACTGGCACGGTCCTTGGTCACTTTAGAAAAGGTCCTTTTACCCCATCCACCAGGTTCTCTAGGTCTTTTTTAACCTCCTTGCAGGTCATGAGCTCTAATTCACCAGTCAGAAAAGAAGATTTCTAGAACTCCCATCGTGCCTCCCACCCCCACCCTACCCCCCGACCCCCCCAGACAGTGAATGAGACCATCTCTGCAGCACACGCATCTTCCAAATCCAAGTCAGTGAATGAGGAGATGGTCTGATGAGGCAGAGGCAGAGGAGGGCTGGTTCTTATCTGCGGGCAAGAGTGGCCCCATCCTCTGAGATTCTATAACTCTGGAGGAGAGGGTGGGCACTGGAGGAGGCAGATGGGGCGGTCAGAGCCTCGCTTCCTTCTTGGTCACTCCTCTCTCGTGGAGGGAGCTCAGTCGGTGTATCTCTTGCTTCTCTCTCTCCCCTTACTCTCTCTGCCCCAGCGAAAGGGAGCAGACTTATCTGCCTGGTGTTTTGGGGAGAACACATGGGCATGCCGGCTTAGCTCTTACTGGTTTCCTTCCTCTGTTAAAGGTCAGCTGATGGCCGGGAGCCCATTTGCCTTTTGCCCCCCGCCGGTGACACCCATCATACTTGGGCAGGCCCTCCACCATTACCTTCACGTGCAAAGCCTGCTGGTCTACCCTGTCTGTGATGGCATGGTCACGGCCACCTGACTCGGGGGTCCAGGAGACCTGTTTGCCCCCTCAGCCAGCTAGATCTACAAAGTTTGCCTTTATTAGCAACAAAGGTGGCATTTCTAGCTCCCATCTGCCACCATTTGTCTTTTTTTCCCTTAGTTTTCTTAGAACATGGAGGGAAAGAGGGGTGATATGTATTGGGCACTCCTTTGATGGAGACACAGAGAACAGAGGACTCTTCCACCAAGGAAGCCTGTCGCTCTTTTTCACACCTCGTTCTAAATTCACCTATTCTAGGCAGTCTCTCTGGATTAGTTGCAAATTTCTGAGCCGTGGCTTCATAGAATGGTGGGATAATAATGCTGAAAGGGACCTTAGAGATTATCTGGTCTAATTCCTCCCCAGAAAACCTTGCCACTTGGGTGGAGGAGAAGAGGTGTGGGCTTCCACTTAGAAGACCTGGTGCGATTCGGGGAAGTGACTTGACCTCTCTGAGCATCAGTTTCCTCACTGGCAAAATGGAGTTAAAACATTTCTGCCTCTCAGTGTTGTGGTGAGGATTGAATGAGATGGTGCAGGACGGTGCCTTACCAATTTCAAAGCCCATGCAAGCAGAATGGGCTGTTAGTAGTGGCAGGGCTGGGCCCAGAATCCAGGTTTTCCCAGGATCAGGCGTTATAGGGGACAAGTCTGGGGAGACTGAGGCCCTTTCCAGGATACCGAGGAGTGGGGTTAGACAGTAAAAAGTCTAAAGCATGTACTTTGGGCCATGGTACTCCTGGCCGCCACTAGATGTGAGCCGAAGGCTGGGCCATACCTGTCATACCCAGAGGCAGCAGCACACCTGCTCCTGGACCCCAGGACCCTGTCATCAGGGGCTCAGGGAAGTCCCCGCCTTGAGCCTTCACTTTCAGGCAGAAATTAGGGTCAGCTTGAAATCATGGCATCTCATCTGCTCTTTTATCATGTGACTCACTCCCAAGCCTGTAGGAACTGATGTGAAACCAACACTTCCCAAGATCAATTCCTGGACCCCAGCCACCACCCCTCCATTTCCCCCCACTTCCGCACCATCTCCTTGGGACCCAGAAGTTCTTATAAAGATCTGGAACTGATCTTCTCTATGGAGATGGGTGACAGCAGCAAAGCCACTGCTCCTTTCTGGGCCTCAGTTTCCCTTTTTCTTAAGAGGAAACAATAATCTTATATCATCTTTGGTTCTCCTGTTCATCAGTATCACTGTCAGAAATATACTCTCAGTATATCTGTCAGTCTTTTTTTAAGACTACTTTGTGCCTGGAGCTATACTGGGCATGGTGGGTTCTACTCCCCAGGGGTGTGTGTGTGTGTGTGTGTGCGTGTGCGTGTGTAGAACAGCACTTTCTGCTCACATCCAACATACTTGTCCTATGAACACCTGGGTTTACACTAATGATAATTAGGGGGTAATTATTCTCTTTATAAAAGGATTCATATTAGGATTCCCTAGTGCATTTATAATGTGATTCAATTTACCCCATATTCAGTCACCATCTATTGTGTGAGGGACGCCCTCTCTGCATAAACAAGAGCCTGTGTAGGCAGTATTTTGAGCCTTATGGAAGGAAAGAATTAGAAATACTGAAGAGGTTTTTATTGCTGATAACAATGAGAAATACTAGTGCCTGGGAACAAAGGCGACTGCGGATCACAATTTCTTTAGCCGCAGGAACACCTCGATGCCAGGGGGCTGGGGAAGAAGTCCAGCTCCCGGCTCTTGGGTCTGACTTGGGACCAAGCGGGACCCAAGTGGGGGCCTGCAGTGGTCGGAGGCCTGGGAGCCAGGAGATCTGGCTTTGGTATTAGGAGAAATGAAAAGGTTGTAGTTATTTATCTTTCTCGAGATCATTTAAGGCTTGGGGCGCCTGAGCTGAGGCCAGTGGGAGAGACTCTTAAGGAGGAGGGGGTTCCCAGGATAGCTCAGGGTTTAGGCAATGCTTAGCACTTTATAGATATCCTTTTCCTATCCTCCACCCTCCCCAGAAACCCTTTTCCCAGTGTCTTGGGCTAGGACACAATTCTGAGTTTTTCTTGCCCATTTCTTTGTCTCTAGCAGGATTTTGCAGAGCCATCTGACGATGAGAATCTCCCGTTCTGAGGCTCCCCAGAAGGCGAACCGCACCCTCTCCCTCGAGCATCTTTTCCAGTCTCAGAGTTTTCATGACCACCAGGGGAAGACAATGCATTCCAAGGTAGGGAGCTAGTTTTATTAGGCGGGCAATGGAAGAGTATCACAAATTTGTAATCAGAGGAGTGATGGGGTTAGAGCTGGGTTTTGTAAAGAGCTGGGTTCTGATGGGGGGCGGGAGGGACTCTGAACACGTGGGTGCGGCAGAACTGTTGGAGGACCACTGTGTGGATAAGATACTGGGGATGAGAAGATGGTATATAGTATGGATGTGAGGCCCAGTGAAGGCACACCTGGCAGGTCACTGGAATGAGGGGCAGAGATGGACTTTCAGATGCTTAAAGACTATCCCTGACCCTTTATGTCTTCAAGAAAAGCATCTCCATTCCCTTCGCCTGGCTCCAAAGGTGACCGACATCTTCCTTCATTCTTGAGCACACTACTGACCCCTGGTCTTCCAAGCTGTGCCCAAGCAAGGGTCAGATTTGCCACCATTAGTTAATGACCCCATTGATATACTGAGACCTGGAGTAGAAAATGCCACCCTGGAGTCCACCCTGGAGTTTCTTGGGGCCCCTCGCTCTCCCCGTGTCACCACTTCTGTCTGGCATCAAGGGTCCTGAGGAGGGCTGGACAGCTGGCTCAGACCTGTGGACACCTACCACAGACCCCCTCCCCGACATTGGGCATCATCAGAAGAAGCTTTGGTGCTGCTGACCAAGTCAGCAGGGGCTGGGAGGGAGCCTGGAGCTTTACTACCTAATCCCCGGTGCTTGAGTAATTTATTATGTTTAAGCTGATGCCATCAAGTCTCTCAGCAGTGCCCACGTGCGCTGGGAAATAAATTAAAGGCTGTCCACAGATACTTGGATCATCTGTGTGATTGCCGGGCTGGTGAGGTGGAGGTTTAAGGCTCTCTCTTCTTGCAAATTGGAAATTAGGAATTAATAAGACAGCAGGCCAAAGAGTGCGGTGGTGGTGGCGACTTGCCTTCAGGGGCAGGACTGGGGGAGGGAAGGCCTCTGCTGTGAGGGCGGGTAGGAGCGGGTGGAACCCAGCCAGGGTCTCCACGTGGCGGCCAATCCAAGGGGCCTGGCGGGGCTGGGCAAGGGGGCTCTGCCTTGGCCTGTGGTGGAGGTAACAGGGATTTTTCTGCCTCCTGAAAGAAGTTAACTGGGGAATGGAGAGAACCCTAGCCTGGGAGCTGGAGGACTTGCTTGTGGCCCCAGTCCTGCCACCGCCCGCTGTGTGACATTGGGCAGGCCTCGTCCTCTTCTGGGCTTCTGTCTCATCAGGAAGATGAGGAGGGTGGACTCAGGGTTCACGTTTCCATTAGGCATATGGAAATGTTTGATTTCTTTGAACGTCCGAAGAGAAAAATGAACTTTTAGGTTGAAGAAATGTGATGGATGTAGTATAAGTATTTTCATCTTTATACCAAAGCAGTCATAAAATGGAAGTTTTAGGTTGGCTATTTCTGTGGGTGAAGGCAGGGGCCCAAGGAAACCTGTGCTGCAGCCTCTGTTGGACTAGCTGACACCCAAGACCCTCCCTGCCCTAATGGCAGCGGACTTCCAAAACCCTTGTCAGCTCCTGGCTCCAGGTCTGAATTGCTTCTAGCCCATGAGCCCCTCAAGAGAAGGGCCTGCGTCTTGCCCCGTCCACCTGCCCTGCTCCTGCAGCAGGAGCTCCAGGTCCACGGAAAGGCCCACCATCTACCTGAGAGGTGAGTGTTGGTGGACCCAGGAGAGGAACCCAGGCTTTCAGGCCCCCCAGTACCCCAGGCTTTGATTGCTCACCGATGTCCAGGACAGAGACACATGAAACGTCTTCTTCCACAAGTCCCTCCATTTAGGCCTGGCCGTTGGGTGCCCTGCCTCAGCCCTTGGACCCAACCCCAGCCCTGCTTTCTGCTTTTCTGCCCCCATGAACTCTTCTAGAAGGGCCCAGGGCAGGGCTCCACGCAGCCTCCGCACGGCAGCGCTGCCTCAGTGATCAGTCCTGGAGGGGCCACAGCCTTGGGGGCCCGAAGCCAACTGAACCCCCTCAAGAGCCCTGGCCTGTAGTTGGGTGGCCTCACCACCAGGTGGCAGGCTTGCTCTACACAGATGCCTTGGCTGGAGCATTTGCCTGGCAATGGCGAGGGGTGTTGGAGGATGCCAAATCAGCTCGCGGCCCGGGGACTGTTGAGGCCTTTGTGGGTGGCTTCAGAAGCAGGGCTGAAGCCTCTCAACTTGGCATTGGATTCCTGCTGAGATTCTGGCTCCAGGGGCACCTAGGTCTCCTGGAAGTGCCTCCAGGCTGCTGTCAGGTATCTGACCAGAGAGCGCCCCCTAGAGTAGGGAGGGCTGAGTTGCCACCCTTTGGATCCGTGTGTGTGTGTGTGTGTGTGTGTGTGTGTGTGTGTGTGCGCGCGTGTGTGTGTCTCTCGGTGGGAGAGAAATGGACCTCTTCTCTTCCCAGGCATCCCAGGGCCCTGGTTCTGGAGAAAAAGGTAACTCATCACCCCACCACTTAGACTCTTCCTGCTCTGGGCAGGGCAGCCTGAGTGGTCTTCCACCTCTGCCCACCCCTCTGACCAGCCTGGGGAGCGGTTCCGTCCCTCCAGCACACTGGGCTCTCCCTGAGGGGCCCCGGGAGCCAGAAGTGAGGCCACACGGAGCCCAGGCCCTCTCTTCACCAGGAGGGGAACAGGAAAGTACCCAAGCCCGGGTCAGCTGAGCGCCAAGGAGAAAAGATGAGAGTGAGAGGTGAAGGAGGAGCTGGCCCCGCAGTAGGAGTGAGGCAGCTGAAGTCCCAGCCTGGCTTCCTGGAGGAAGGGAGTGGGTCCCGGCCCAGGAAGTGGGATGGCCCAGCCCTGCCCGCACCGCTTTTTCTCGGGAAGGGCAGGTTCTCTCCAGGGCCTGGCATCCTCCTGGGGTTCCTGAGTGGCGTCCAGAATGCCCTATCACCAGCCAGGCCCGAGCCCCACTCAGCAGCTGACTCACACCCTTCATTCTGTGAGCTTCACGCCTGTCATTCAGGTCAAAAGCCCAGAAATAAACCCTGTCTCCCTCATCTTGCCCGAATTCACCCTCCCCCTGCTTGGGCTGGTTCCGGGGCCCGCCCCAGTCCTTCCTTTCTCTCCTGGTCTCTGCTTCAGTGTTAGAAACAACGGGGACTTGTATGGGCCATGCCCTCTGTTCCTCCATCCCAGGAGCGTCAGATTTTGAGACATTATCTGACACTCCACATCAGCACCCCCCTGGACCCGCCCTCTGTGGGCGTTGTGGCTCCTTGGGGCAGAGGAATCAGCTGGGCCTGGGAGGGGAGTCAGGGCGGACACAGATCCTCAGGTATCCCTAGGTCTCTCACCTTTACAGTTCACATGGTCACGTCTGAGCCAGAGCCCGAGAGACACAGAGGGAGGAAAACAGAGGCAGAGAGGGAGGGGCTGGGAGGGGGATGAGAAAATAGATGTTGGGAGGATGCAGGGAAAGGTGAAAGATGGAGAAGCAGAGGAAGGGAAAGACAAAGATGGAGACAGAGACAGAGAGACAGAGACAGAGATAAGAGAGAGAAGAGAGAAAGAGAAAGGAAGGGGACAGAAGAGAATAACCATGCCCACCAGAAAAGGGGGAAAAATGGAAATGAGATTAATTGCAAACTGAGGAAGGAGGAAAACAAAAAGAGAAAAAAAACACCCAAAATATAAATACATAGACATACACAAACATGGGTGTGAACGGTGTGTGCTCATGGGAGCATGTGGGTGGCTGCACGCACACACACACACACACACACACACACACACACACACACACACACACTGCTTCTGGTCACTGTTCCGGCCCATCACTACTCCTCCCTTTGTGTCTCCATCCCCTTGACCAGCTTTGGGCTCCTGAGAAGGGTGTGGCCTCCAGGTAACACCTCTCTGGTGACCTGCCCCCCCCCCCCACCAAAGACGCCTCCACTTAGGCGAGGATGCACAGAGGGTCCAAAATCTTCATGCCTCTCACTTGTCACCCAAAATTGGATCCAACCGCCTCTCTCCCTTCTTCACTCCTTCCTAGTTTCCTTAGTAACTGACAGTTCCCCAGTGAATTCCAGACCCCGGGTGACAGACCGCTGTCACTGTCACAGAAGCGCTTTCTCTCTCTTTCTCTAAACTGTCCCCCCCTCCACTCCACATAGATTCGCAGACTTGTGCGGGGGGTGTGAGGATGCCTGCGTAGGCTCAGGGGTAATTAAAACATGTACCATTTATTCCATAACAGGGAGCAGAACTTTAATTACTCACTCTGAGGGTGAAGGCATGAGTGAGAGGTAGCTACTGGGGGGATCTGGGGGGGGACTGGGCACGTGTCTGCTTCTCCTCTTTCCTTTCCATTTGCCCACCTTGGACTGGAGGGCGGGAGGTGGGTCTGGGGAAACAAGGGCTTGCTAAGTGAGTGGTGGGAGAAGCAGAGGGTGAAACCTGCCTGTGTTCATTAAGGCAACACAAAACTGGGAGCCGTAATAATAATTAAATTAATTATAAAAGCAATTTACTTTTGAAAATTTGATTTGACAGCTTACTAGTGGCTGCACTGATCTAGCAGCTCGGGCTTAAAAATAGTCAGAACAAAAAAAACAACTCGAAGAACCATCAGCTAATTTTAATTAGATGCCAGGATTGGTAAACAAAATTCCGCACCACCCTTTCATTGTGGCTGACTCCGATTTAAGGAGATGTCGGGACTGATTCTGGGAAAGGCCGGGGAAGGGAAGATGCCTTTGGGAGAGGGGATGGAGGCTCTGGGGGGGTCTGAGCAAAGGCAGCTCCCCTGGGGGCTGGTCCCTTCGTCCCTACCC